>NW_015175443.1:184522-199432 GCF_001447785.1 Gekko japonicus
GATAGCCGCAAAGGGCTTCCTCCGAGAATGGCCCCTCTGCAGGGGTCGTTTCGTAGAAAAAGAGCTAGGGGAACTCATTAGCATAACTCATTAGCATATGCCACACACCCTGACATCACCGGAAGTGTGTCATAAGGCCACACCCCCTGACATCACCATGAGGGGGCCGGCGGTGGACCTGCAAGGCCGGCGGGAGTGCAAGGAAGCCCCGCGAAGGCCCTCCCTGGACCCAGGGAGGCAGGGGTGGGGAGAGGCAGGGAGGAAGCAACTTACCCTCCCTCATCTCCTGCCTCCTCCTGGCTGAATGAGGGCCGGAAGCGGGGTGGCCGGAAGCAGGAGGCGGGGCTTTGTCATGTGCCCCGCCCCCCGTACCTCACCCGGGGGGACTGCGATCCCCCGCGATCCCCCCCGAAATGACCTCTGCCCCTCAGTCATAAATCTGTACTGTTAGGAGGAACCTGGAATTCATTGAGCAGAATTACCAACATCACAATCGAAATCAGGCTCAAAAGAACTTCCTGACAAAATGGGCAGGCAGATGTTATGCCAACTGGATTCCTCTGAGATGGGAGAAGAATATGGTATGAACCAATCACGTTCCTCTTTCTCAACTTTTAGTGGTAAGTTCATGCACACCTTTTGTTAATATCTTCCCAGTACAAGTCAAGATCAGTATTGTCGACTCCAGGGGCCCCCAACATGGTGCCAAAGAACTCTGTGGCACCCTCTGGCATCTTTCCTGGTGCCTGCCAAGTGCTTTTAGAAAGTGGGTGGGGCCAGGTGAGGCTTTTGCCCAACAAAACGTCTGATCACAAGGACTACCATCCATGTTATAATCCTCCTGAGCCCAGCTGCCTACACACGTACTCCACACATAAAGAGCCAGTTTGGTGTAGTGGGTGACTGAAGGTAAGCCATGACAGCATTTTTGTGGCTGGCTCCACCTCACGCAGCAGCCATTTTGTGGTTGCACCCACCACACCATCAGAATTCCAAAGTTGCCTTGAAGACTCCCTGCCATCTGAATGCCAAACAGCTCCGATGGGCGGAATTTTTCTCTAAGTTTCGATTTACCATAAAGCACCTCCCAAGGAAGGCTAACTTCCTAGCTGACACCCTCTCTCGCCTCCCACAGCACGCCAGTCAACGTGATGAGGTCACAGACACTTATATTTGAATATCTTCCTTTGAAAAGAGGTTCTAGAGAGCACCTCCTTCCTAAAGAATGAGTGATAGCCGCAAAGGGCTTCCTCCGAGAATGGCCCCTCATGTGAAAGATGTCTTGGGCCCCACTTCGGAAAGTTACCAAGCAATCCTCCCTAGCTGACTACTCGCACTCGCGCACTCACCTTAGGAATGCAATGGCAAACAAAAGCAGTGATGAGAACCCTGAATACAATTAGCAAAAAGCAAGCATGGATCCAGCAATTCAGGTGCTCGTGTTTGACACCTGCAGGCCCAAAAATGTTGGGGACCCAGGGGTCATTTCCTGCTGGAGCGCACAGGAGTGGAGCTCCGGCAGTAAAGAGCCCAGGGGGCGGGCACATGCAACAAGCCCCGCCCCCTGCTCCCAGCAGCCCTCAGTCAGAGCAAGAAGCAGCCAGGTACGTTGCAGAGCCCCCCCCCCGGCCCCCCGGCCCAAAACAGTCCAGTGGCACCTTTAAGACCAAGTTTTATTCAGGTACAAGCTCTCCCTCCTCTCTGAGGACAGATCTGTGTGCACCCTCCTCCGCAATAGTTGGCAATCCAAAACAGTCCAGTGGAGCCTGAGTGGTGGGTGTTGCCTTCTGACACACTTCCGGCGATGTCAGGGGGCGTGGCATATGCAAATGAGTTATGCTAATGAGCTCCTGCACCTCTTTTTCTACAAAATGACCCCTGCGGGGACCCCTAGTCGGCTTCAACCGGCAGTGGCTCTGCAGGGTCTCAGACAGAAGTCTTTTCTGTTATCTTCTACCTGATCCTTTTCCGCCGGAGATGCCAGGGATGAATCCTCAGATGTTCTGCATGCAAAGCAGAGACTCTTCCACTGAGCCACTGCCCGTCTCCTTGAGCTTCCATGAGTCACAGCTCTCTCTGAGGAGGTGAACTGTGAGCCACAAAACCTCATACTGAAATAAACGTAAAGTCTTTAAGGTGCCGCTGGGTTTTTGTTTTATTTTGCTAGGGCAGACTAATACAGATGGCTCCTTTGCCATTCCCAGGTTAGCCTGTGGCAGTTATCACACACAAATTGTTGAATGGACTTCACAGTTAGGCATGGCTACGCACCAGGTGATTGCCAGCCTTTGTCTGTGACATTTTCACATTTATTTCTTGATGCTCCAAGCCAGAGGTTTTACAGTGTGCTGAAACATGCGCACTCAGGACACTGAAGAATGCTTTTTTCAAAAGAATGTCTCTTGCTGTTATCTCTCGCTTGCTACCCTTCTGTCTCTGAATGTGAGCAACATGAATTCTTATTACTCCTGGGGTGAACTATAAGCTGGCCTTGGGGAGGACAGTTAAGTTGGAATTTGAGGTCTTTTTGCCAGTATAATTATTGGTGGTATCTTGTGAGGGACATGCTCACATTTCTGATTTGATGGCAGGCTTTTTGGGGGGGGAGGAGGCAGTTAGATTTATACCCCGCCCTTCACTACCCGAAGGAGTCTCAGAGTGGCTTACAATCTCCTTCCCTTCCTCTCCCCACAACAGACGCCCTGTGAGATATGTGAAGCTGAGAGAACACTGCTCTTGAGAGAACAACTCTCAGGGAACTTTGACTGACCCAAGGTCACCCAGGTGCTGTATGTGGAGGAGTGGGGAATCAAACCGGATTCTCCAGATTAGAGTCTGCTGCTCTTAACCACTACACCAAACTAAGATGGTTGAACCGGAGACAAACTGATCATTTGGTATCAAATTCAGATATCAGAGTCAATATGCGGTGAAAGTGTTCATATTAATAATTTAGTTTAAATATATATAATTTGCATTCTCCAGCCAAAGAAAATGCCTGAAGCAACTCACAGCTGCCTCTTTAAATAATACTGGCAACACATACCAATAAAATAGACAAAAATCAACAAAAAATCAAGGAGAGCGGCTCCTTGGGGGGGGGTGAAGACACGGGCGTTGTTGTTGTGGGAGTTGCAGGACTCAGGAGGTCTTCGGGCTTGGAGGGGGGTTAGTGGAGGGCTTGCCATCGCCTCCAGTCTGCTGCTTGTTCCTGGCTGCTGGCACGACCAGGTGGGCACCTGTTAAACATAAGAACATAAGAGACGCCAATGTTGGATCAGGCCAAAGGCCCATCCAGTCCAACACTCTGTGTCACACAGTGGCCAGAAATACCAGGTGCCATCAGGAGGTCCACCAGTGGGGCCAGGACACTAGAAGCC
Organism: Gekko japonicus; assembly: GCF_001447785.1. NCBI lineage: Eukaryota > Metazoa > Chordata > Lepidosauria > Squamata > Gekkonidae > Gekko > Gekko japonicus. The sequence continues at coordinate 187,903 of NW_015175443.1, forward strand.
CTCCCACTGTTGACCCCCCCCAAGCACCAAGATGACAGAGCATCCCTTGCCCCAGAGCCCCTATCTATACCTTGTGGCTAATAGCCACTGAAGGACCTCTGCTCCATATGCTTATCTAATTCCATTTTGAAGCCGTCCATGCTTGTAGCCGCCACCACTTCCTGTGGCAGTGAATTCCATGTGTTAATCACTCTTTGGGTGAAGAAGTACTTCCTTTTATCCGTTCTAACTCGACCGCTCTGCAGTTTCATGGAGTGCCCACGAGTTCTTGTATTGTGAGAAAGGGAGAAAAGTACCTCTTTCTCTACCTGCTCTTTCCCATGCATAATCTTATAAACCTCGATCATGTCACCCCTCAGTCGTCTTTTCTCCAAGCTAAAGAGCCCTAAGCGCTTTAACCTTTCCTCATAGGGAAAGTGTTCCAACCCTTTTATCATTCGAGTTGCCCTTTTCTGCACTTTTTCCAAAGCTATAATATCCTTTTTAAGGTGTGGTGACCAGAACTGCACACAGTATTCCAAATGAGGTCGCACCATTGATTTATATAGGGGCATTATGATATTGGCTGATCTGTTTACAATACCCTTCCTAATAATCCCCAGCATAGCATTGGCCTTCTTTATTGCAGTCACACACTGTCTCGACATTTTCAGTGAGTTATCCACTACAACTCCAAGATCTCTCTCTTGCTCAGTCTCTGCCAGTTCAGACCCCATCAATGTGTATTTATATTTAGGATTTTTGGCTCCAATGTGCATCACCTTGCACTTGGCCACATTGAACCCCATTTGCCATGTTGACGCCCACTCGCCCATCCTTGACAGATCCCCTTGGAGTGCCTCACAATCCTCACTGGTTTTCACCACCCTGAACAACTTCGTATCATCCGCAAATTTAGCCACTTCACTGCTTACTCCCATCTCCAAATCATTAATGAACAAGTTAAAAAGCAGTGGACCAAGTACTGATCCCTGCGGTACCCCACTGCTTACCACCCTCCACTGAGAAAATTGCCCACCTACACTCACTCTCTGTTTTCTATGAACTAGCCAGTTTTTGATCCATAAAAGGACTTGTCCTTCTATCCCATGATTTTTGAGCTTACTTAGGAGCCTTTGATGAGGAACTTTATCAAAAGCTTTCTGGAAGTCAAGGTAAATAATATCTATTGAATAGGCCCCAGTGTGGAATGACAGCCCCAGGTGGAGCAGGACTGCTCTGGGACTTGAATGAGAGACTACGGAGAAGAATGACAGCCCCTGGGTGTAGCAGGAGTGTCCTGGAACTGGAATCACAGGCCCAGGAGTGGAATGACAGCCCCAGGGTGCAGCAGGAGTGACTGGAATGAGAGACCACGGAGTGGACTGACAGCCCCTGGGGGTAGCAGGAGTGTTCTGGGACTGGAATCACAGGCCCTTGAAGTGGAATGACAGCTCCAGGGTGGAGCAGGACTGTTCTGGGATTGAATGAGAGACCATGGAGAGGAATGACAGCCCATGGGTGTAGCAGGAGTGTCCTGGAACTGGAATCACGGGCCCAGGAGTGGAATGACAGCCCCAGGGTGGAGCAGGAGGGTTCAGGAACTGGAATGATAGACCATGGAGTGGAATGACCTGGGGGTAGCAGGAGTGTTCTGGAACTGGAATGAGAGGTCCTTGGTGTGGAATGACAGCTCCAGGGTGGAGCAGGAGTGTTCAGGGACTTGACTGACGGGCCCCAGAGTGGAATGATAGCCCCAGGGTAGAGCAGGAGTGTTCAGGGACTGGAATGAGAGACCATGGAGTAGAACGACAGCCCCAGGTGGAGCAGGACTGTTCTGGGACTTGAATGAGAGACCATGGAGTAGAACGACAGCCCCAGGTGGAGCAGGACTGTTCTGGGACTTGAATGAGAGACCATGGAGTAGAACGACAGCCCCAGGTGGAGCAGGACTGTTCTGGGACTTGAATGAGAGACCACGGAGTGGAATGACAGCCCCAGGGTGTAGCAGCAGTGTTCTGTAACTAGAATGACAGGCTCCAGTGTTGAATGACAGTCCCTGGAAGTTTCAGGAGTGGTTTTGGACTGGAATGACTGCCCTAGGGAGTGGTAGAAGTGTTCTAGAACTGGAATGGGAGGTCACTAAGTGGAATGATAGTCCCTGCAAGTAGCAGGGATATTCTGGGACCGCAATGACAAGCCCCAGAGTCAAATGACAGCCCCTAGATATGGCAGGACTGTTCTGGAACTGGAATGGGATACCACTAAGTGAAATGACAGCTCCTGGGAGTATTCTGGGAATGGAATGACAGGCTCCAAGGTGGATTGACAGTCCCTGGAAGTAGCAGGAGGCTTATGGGCCTCGAATGACAGACCCCAGAGTGGAAGGAGAAACCCTGGGTGTCGAGAAAGTTCTGTGCAACTGGATTTATTTATTTATTTATTTTCATTACATTTATACCCCGCCCTTCCCGCAAACGGGCTCAGGGCAGCTTTGCAAATTGTAGAGTGAAATACTTTACATTTAAATATTTCTGGAATGTGCGTAGCTATCACCAGATCACCTCCATCTCATTCCACTCCATGGTCTCTCATTCCATTCCCAGAGTAGTCTATTTGGGCCCATAGACTCTAATGGAAAATCCATTCCGCATTTTTATTGGGGTAATTATCTTGTAAGTTCGGGGACAGGGTTGAAACAGGATTTAAGGTCTAGTGCAGAATCACCCACTCTGTACCATACAAAAGTACCCTTAGGGTGAAAAAAAAATGGTTCTGCACATTTTCAACATCAGTCAGTTTAAAACAAAAGGCAAAGGAGAAGCTGCCTGTGGATGGCTAATTCCCAGGACATCTCCAAGAGACTTCCCCCTCCCACGCACATACATGCAATCTCCAGAATAGTTTGGCAATGTTGAAAAAAATTTCAACGATGAAGAAGTTGGATTTATTGCCCGCCCTTCACTACCCAAAGGAGTCTCAGAGCACCTTACAATCTCTTTCAAAACTTTCCCTTCCCCTCCCCACAACAGACACCCTGCGAGCAATGCCCCCTCTAAGCTGTGGAGTCTTGTGAGCAAAAATTCTACTCTGTGAGCTAACGACATTAAAGTTAGGAGTGAGCGATTTGGGTACTGCGTAAAATTAGTTTGCTCTAGAGCCATCCTTCCTGAGCTAAGACAAAAATGTTTGATCCAGAGGCTAAAAAACTGTGAGCTAGCTCACACTAACTCATCTTAGAGGGAACACTGCCTGTGAGGTAGGTGGGGCTCAGAGAGCTCTGAGAGAACTGTGACCAGCGTTCCCTCTAAGCTGAGTTAGTGTGAGCCAGCTCACAGTTTTTTAGCCTCTGGCTCACACATTTTTGTCTCAGCTCAGGAAGGATGGCTCCAGAGCAAACTGATTTATGCAGGAGCCAAATCGCTTGCCCACAACTTTAAAGCCAGTAGCTCACAAAGTAGAAGTTTTGCTCACAAGACTCCGCAGCTTAGAGGGAACATTGACTGTGACTGACCCAAGTACTGGGGAATCAAACCCAGTTCTCCAGATTAGAGTCTAATTAGAGCTAATTTGGTGTAGTAGTTAGGAGCGCGGACTCTGATCGGGGAGAACTGGGTTTGATTCCCCACTCCTCCACATGCAGCTGCTGGTGTGACCTTGGACAAGCTCTTTCAGAGCTGTTATCTCATGAGACATCCTTGAAAGAGCCCTCTCAGCCCCACCTACCTCACAGGGTGTCTGTTGTGGGCAGGGGAAAGAAAAGGAGTTTGTAAGCCACTCTGAGACTCCAAGTGGAGGGCTGGGTATACATCCAATCTCTTCTTTTTCTACCTAGAATAAAACTTTGTTCTGCTGCTTCAGACCAACACAGCTAGTACCCTCCTGAATCTATCTCCATCTGGAACATATGCAAATATTTTCAAAACCAAAGCTGAAGTGGCCAGCTCCACAGTGTCAAGAGCCCTGAGAGGTCGCCCAACTCTGCCTCATTTGTTATATTTCTAAAATGTAATTGATGGCATTTATCAGAAGCCTTCTCTGTGCTGAGCCCCTTCTGGGAAGCCCACAAGGAAGACGGGGCGGGTTAGCACGAGGGAAGGTTATTTTCTCTGCGTCAGGGATGTCTTTAAGCTGGACAATGAAATGACACTGGTTGTTCGTTACCCATCATGGCAAGGACAGACCCCCTCCGTAATCTCGTTTCATGCACCAAAGAGACCTGCCTGGGCTTTCTAATGTAATTTAATACTCCAGTTTATCAGCTCTCAGCAGCACACACGTTCCAAAGTTCACCCCATTTCCACCGCTATAGTCAGTCCAGATTTCTCGCCTTCAGTCCTGACATGCCAAGTCCCTCCGCGCAGAAGACAGAAGCGCTCTCGAAACAGCCACGAATGGGGAATTAAGGCAATCTTTGCTGCTGGTGAAAATGGCGACTGGTTCATGTTTTACGGAAAATAGCAATCATCTGCCGGTGGTCATTGCATTCACCGGCATTGTTGAGCGCATGCAGAATTCTTTGCCACTAGAAGGCACTCAAACGCCATTGCAATTGAACATCAGCAAAAGTACCACTTGCCTGGATAACATTTTTCTCCCTTGGTTTGGACTGCAGACGATTCTCCCTGTTGATTAGTCTTTGTATCCATGAATTACACTGATAGGAGTCCTGACAAGCATGATAGGTGCACATTTCAGATCATTTGGGTCTGATTGCCTGAACCTCTTGCATCAGTGATGTATTTTGACTGCACCAGGCTTCGTAATAGTGGAGCATTCGACTTTTCAGTCTGGTTTGTGTGTGTGTGTGTAATTTGTATTGGCACATCTAGGCAAACAAGGGCAAAGAATGGGGGCCAGCCTCCCTATGCTACTTGGCCCACCACCAGGCCGTGTCGTCTACAGTACAGTTGGGTCACTGTGCTCCATGCTGCCGTCACTCTCTTAGGAGCTCACAGTCCATACTTGGAGTCTGTACACAGATGTAACAGAGCCCCTAATTGGCACCACTATTTTAGCTTTTGTGCAGCAGGTATTTTAACGGCTGCATATAAATGCACCTCTACATTAGGGGATCTCGTCCAGACCCATGTGACTCTCCGCTGAGCAATGTGTGGTATGCCTGTATAGGATGAGGTAGAGCTGTGGTCCGTAGGGAATTAAGCCGGCAGGTGGGGCCTGAAGTTCTCTCGGAATTACAACTGCTCTCTAGACTTTTTTGGAGGAAATGGCAGCTCCAGAAGATAGATTCTATGACATACCACAAAGTCTAGGTGAAATTCCCCTCCCCAAAAAAAGCTTCTTCCCTTCGAAAGCACCAACCCCCGATCTCCAGGAATTTGCCGGGGCCTGTCAGCCCTGTCAAGAGAAAACTGGCAGCTTTCCTACACCTTTAGCCTCCAAGCTGGGTTCTCCAGAACCACTGGCACTTTTCAGCTTCTCTGAGGGGTTTGTGCATGTAGGCACCGTCTAATCAGTATTTCCCAGGGGGTTTGGGAGGTACATATCTGCAACTTCCTACTCATCCCCTTGATGCCACAGAAAGAGCAGCTTAGGTCGCGATCACATGCAGAATTAGCCACGCCACAGGCACAAATGCCGGGTGGATTTTAAGGGCGCGATCAGACACCAACATCTGCCAAACGTCCCGCTCTCGTCGGCAACCCGTTTTCCTCCGCTGCAGAAGTGAAGTAAAAAGACACCGGGGAAAACCCAGTAGCAAATGGGTTTGCTACGGGCCAGGAACGGACTTTCCCCAGTGTGGTCACGCCAGGTGCTTCCATGGCGTCGGGGTGGTCTGATTGGGCCATCCTGACTCCATGGCGTTGGTTTCCCCCCCGTTTCGGTATGAGCATCATTGCACACTGCATAGGGAGCACTCGGTGCGAACATGCAAATCATCGACCCCTCGTTGAAGCGCACCAGAAATATGCTGCTCTCCTCTTCCTCTTCCTCCTCGTCTTCTTCTTCTTGTATAATGCCATGCAATCCACCTTCCAAAGGAGCCATTTGCTCCAGGAGAAGTTAAATAAATAAATAAATAAATAATATAACCTGCCTCTGTTTGCTAGGCCCAACACAGTTTACTGATCAACTTTACCTTGCTGAACAACTAGAAGAAGTTCCTGATCTTATCCTAATGGGAATTCAGGCAGAACTCAGAGGGGAAATATAAGAAGTTTCCTAATGATAAATAAACAAAACATAGCAGTATCTGGGACAACCGGCTTGCCTCTGCACAATAAAGTCAAAGCTTCAATCATGAAGAATCGATGGGTGGAAGATGAGCATATGGTGGCAGATCAACTCTGGAAGCACTGGCAGTGGGAGAAATGTTGCCGAAGACATTTGAAGAAACCTCATAAATGCCCTAGGACTGCCAACTTGGGGCTGTGAAATTCCTGGAGATTTGGGGGCAGAGCCTGGGGAGGGAGGGGAGAGACCTCTGCCATCGAGGCCAATCTCCAAAGTAGCCAGAAGCAGATATCCCTCTTTACAACTATGGCCCCGGTCACACGGGCCAGATATTGTGGGGGGGAGGCGTGGCTGTTTGCCCCAGAGCGAACTACCGCACAGCCGCCGGATCAAACGTCCCGCCGACATCCCATGGTTCGGGGGAAGGTGCCGATCATACGTCAATCCTGCGGCGCGGCAAAGAAGCGGCACGGTGGGGGTTGTGGGGGTTTTTTAACCGCCATGTGCGCATGCGCCGTTGGGTGCTTGTGCACATCCCATGGAGACTTGGTAAAAAAAACCCTTTTCGCGACGGGACATGGGCAGGCGCCGGATGCCACGAGCTACCACTGGAAACGTGATCAGACGCCCGCCCTTGCCCCGCGGTTTCCGGAAACTAGTACCTCAGAGGTACTAGTTTTTTACATCGCATCTTCGGCGGGAAGCCTCGGGTTCGCCACAGGAACTCTATGCTTCCCAGATGTTGCGGTTTGATTGCACCCGGAAAATCCGCCTATCTTCCGTCTCTGTAGCGTGGCTAATGCTCGGTGTGACCGCAGCCTATGTTACCTATTCAGCATCATTCTTAAAATGAACAGAGGCAAGGCAAACAATTTAAGCCACTTTGGATCATCCCCCGGGGAGAAAGGCAGGGTTTGAACCAAGTAAAGGAATATGTTCAGAACAGGGTCAAGGTAACTGAAGTGCCCTTTTTCTTGAAAAACTGAGGGGAGGCGGAGAAGTGAAGGGGAGAGCGGGAAACTAAGCTTCCCTCCACATATTACCCTGATTCAAAGGAGCCCCGTAGGGTTGCCAACCTCCAGGTGGGGGCTGGAGATCCCCTGGAATTACAGCTCATCTCCAGACTACAGGGATCAGTTCCCCTGGAGAAAATGGTGGGTTTGGAGGAGGAATTCTATGACATTATACCCTGCTGAGGCCCCTCCCCTCCCCAAACCCTGCCCTGACCAGGTTCCACCCACAGATCTCCAAGGATTTCCCGACCAGGAGGTGGCAACCCTAATCCTACCAGATGCATAGTTTCAAGGGAGTCTTTTCTTCCCCTGTGGCCCTTTCTACACTCTCCTTTTAAGCCATGTTTATCACGGTGTCCTCCAAGCAATTCTGCACTAAAATCGAATTGGTGTAGTGGTTAAGTGCACGGACTCTAATCTGGGAGAACTGGGTTTGATTCCCCACTCCTCCACTTGCAGCTGCTGGGTGACCTCGGGCAAGCCATGGTTCTGGCACAGCTGTTCTTGAAAAAGAGCAGTTTCAGTCAGAGCTCTCTCAGCCTCACCTCCCTCACAGGATGTCTGTTGTGGGGAGGGGAAGGGAAAGGAGTTTGTAAGCTGCTCTGAGACTCCGAGTGAAGGGCGGGGTATAAATCCAATCTCTTCTTCTTCTCTTCTTTTTAATCCACGTTTTTTCCCCCATTCTGTACTAAAATCGGACTCAACCTTCTTTTTATTCTGGGATTCGCCCCCTGCATTACATTACCTCCCTTTGGTGGCCAGCCCGGTTTCAGCCTGCTGTTGCCTCGGGTTATGTGGATGCTTGTTTTGCTGTGGACTTAAATTGCCTCAACTCAAACACCGAGAAAATCCAGAGTGACAGTCAAATGCAGAAATCCGCCCCAAGCCAGGGGGAATCACTTGTAGGCAGGGCTCTTTTTGTAGAAAAAGCCCAGCAGGAACTCATTAGCATAATAGGCCACACCCAACAGCAGGAACTCATTAGCATATTAGGCCACACCCCTGACAGCACGGCTCATTAGCACATTAGGCCGCACCCCCATGTTACCAGAAGTGTGGTCATCCAGCCACACCCACCTTTCCCTTCTTATTCTGTTTACCTTGTTTGTTGTCAAAACCCAGGGCCTTTTTTTGTAGCAGGAACTCCTTTGCATGTTAGGCCACACACCCCTAATGCACCCATGGTAGCCAGTCCTAATGAGTTTCTGTTGTTGGGTGTGGCCTATGATGCTAATGAGTTCCTGCTGGGCGTGGCCAACTTGGGAGCCAACCAGAACTTCATTCCTGTGCGTTCCTGCCCAAAAATAGCCCTGCTGGTAGGCAATTGGGGAAGGGGCACCAGCTGTGATTTTGTAAAAATGAGATCTGATTCTTTAAATGGAAACTGTCATGTCACAAATTTTGAAAGTCTGGTTCCCAAAAATTCTTAAGTGTACAGAGCCAGTGCTCCTACTACACCTGCTGATCTCATCCTGACCACAGCCCCAAGCATATGCTCATGCATTCTTTGAGAATTGCACACATTCGAGAACTTGATGGTTTATCTGATGGTCCTGGCAGCAGTATTCCCCCTAAGCTGAGTTAGTGTGAGCTAGCTCACAGTTTTTTAGCCTCCAGCTCACACACTTTTTGTCTCAGCTCAGGAAGGATGGCTCCAGAGCAAACTGATTTATGCAGTAGCCAAATGGCTCGCTCACAACTTTAATGCCTGTAGCTCACAAAGTAGAATTTTTGCTCACAAGACTCCACAGCTTAGAGGGAACATTGCCTGGCAGTAGCCTGCATCGTAAGAAGAAGGGAAGGGGAGCTGAAGCAGTGTCTGTAGGCCGCTTTGGCTCCTCTTCCCCCGCAGCCTTTACTGCTGCCACCAGGGGAAAGTATGTTTTTCTCTTGGTTGCCTCCACAAGACATCCCGTTCTTGATAACCTTACAGGTTTCTTATAGGGCCCACCCAGTTCACAGCTACCAGACAGAGTGGGTGGCTTTCGCCATGGTGTAGAAATAAAGCTTTCTATATTTTTAGTGAGGGTTGTTGTTGTTGTTCTTTTTAAAAGGTTGCTAAGCAGCATATACAAAAACCCTCCAGGCATTCAGGATAAGAGACTAACAAGTGCAAATGCAATTGGCTAAATCTGTTCTCCTTCCTGGCATCCAGACTTATTTCTTTAAGCCCAGCTTGGAAAGCTCCTTCCTCTTCTTGCTGCAGCCAAACTCTTCAGTGAGGATTTCTGTTGGCGGAGTTTAAATATGCCAAGGCAGTGGAGCACTGACTGTTTAGAGAAAAATCAGTGGGTTTATTAAAGAAGAACAAGCTGTTATAGAATATAGGAGGGAGGTTAACCTGGGGCAGACCTGCATTTTGGGACCCTGAAGCGTCAACTGTTATGGGGGGCCCTTCTCACATTTTGAAATTTGACCAATTACAGGGACATTTTGAGGCCATATGTAATGGGTATGAGGGCATATTCTAAGGAAATACTAAGTACTTCAACCCATTGGCTTATGATTCTGTCACTAAAATCGCCTTATTTTACTAACAAACACTTTAAAAGACTCCATCGATTTTGTTGAAAAATTCACTCATTAAAAAAAAAATTGCTTCAGGGCCCCTCCAGGATTAGGGGCCCTGAAGCTTAAGATTCATTAGTTTCATCGTCTATCCGCCCCTGACCTTAACTGTCTATCCTAACTGCTGAAGGAGGAACAACAGAAGCTCCGCAGGAGCAGGAAGTCTCCAGAAGAGCCAATCAGGAGACAGGAAGGACATAATTTGAAAATGTGGGAGGTCCCTAATCTGGTTGTGCTAACTAGCAGTCCTTCAGCTGTCGCCCTGTAGGGTGACCTCCTGATCCTCTTCATATAGGTGCTCTATAGACAGCCCTGTAGCTAGGACCTTTTTCCACGGGGGGGCCAAAGAGGGGGCACATGGGCTAATTTAATTTAATGAATTAATTAATTAAAACACCATGGGGTGATAAAAGGGGTGGGACACCCTCCTTGGCCCATCTGCGCGATGAGGTAGTCCAGGGGCCATTTTGTAGAAAAAGAGGTGCAGGAGCTCATTAGCATAACTTATTTGCATATGCCACACCCCCTGACATCACCGGAAGTGTGTCAGAAGGCAACACCCTCCACTCAGGCTCCACTGGACTGTTTTGGATTGCTAGCTATTGGGAAGGGGGAACGTGCAGATCTGCCCTAGCAGAGGAGGGAGAGCTTGTACCTGAATAAAACTTGGTCTTAAAGGTGCCACTGGACTGTTTTGGACTGGGGGACCGGGGGGGGGGCTCGGCAACTTACCTGGCTGCTTCTTGCTCTGACTGAGGGCTGCTGGGAGCAGGGGCGGGGCTTGTTGCATGTGCCCGCCCCCTGGGCACTTTACTGCCGGAGCTCCGCTCCTGTGCGCTCCTGCAGGAAATGACCCCTGACTGGTAGTCTGTTCACAGCAAGACAGATGGGGGTTCTTCCAAACTCCTGCATGCCCCTGGCAAATTTCCCATGGATAAAGTGGCGCACGACACCTCCCAGGAGGTGAAGAAGGCCCAGCCCACCACCAACTTCCCTGACTGGCTCCCCCCGGCTCTAGCTACGCCTGAGCCACTGCACTGAGAGAGGAAAGGCCGGCAATCACATGGACGCCACCGCGGGTGCCATTGGCTGGGGCCTGGCGCTGGGGGAGCCGACTGAGGGTAAAAGGTGGTGGAGACTTCTTCTAGTCTTTCTGCCCAGGCCAAGGAAACAACTTTGGGTCTGCTCTTGGAGTTGCCAGTATGGCTTCGCCGCCAGAGTGCATACGAGTGCAGTTAAAGGTCTCTGCATATTCGCCCCTGTCTGGCATGTCATGGAGTGGCAAACTAGAGCCTGTCTCTCAGGTCCACACCCCAACCCTGCCTGTTCGGCCCCCTGCCTCCGTCTCTCCCTCGGCCAGATTCGGGGGGGCACTGAAAATTTAGGAGGGGGCGTCCCTACAGCCCTGGTTATATATCTTGTATATTCCAACAATTTCTCCGTCGTTCCCTCCTCTAATGCCCTGACAACCTTATGTCATCTCTTTTCTCCACACTCCCAAAATTGTTCCAATACCCAAGCACCTAGTAGGACACCATACAGGCAGGGGGCTGGCATGGGGAGGCAGGAAGCGACCACCTTGGCTTGTGCTGTTGCTGCCTGGGTCCCCAGCTGCACTGCAGAGGTGCTGCAGCTTCTTTGGGAGCCAGCAAGAGCAACATGGCGCCCCCCCCATGCATGTGCCACAGCCAGTTTCCAAGATGGGCTTTAGCTGCAGCTGAGACACAGAACTATGTGAGTAGCATTGGAGGAGGAGGAGGAGGAGGAGGAGGAGG
>NW_015175443.1:199610-208432 GCF_001447785.1 Gekko japonicus
ATCTGTTCTCCTTCCTGGCATCCAGACTTATTTCTTTAAGCCCAGCTTGGAAAGCTCCTTCCTCTTCTTGCTGCAGCCAAACTCTTCAGTGAGGATTTCTGTTGGCAGAGTTTAAATATGCAAAGGCAGTGGAGCACTGACTGTTTGGAGAAAAATCAGTGGGTTTATTAAAGAAGAACAAGCTGTTATAGAATATAGGAGGGAGATTAACCTGTGGCAGACCTGCATTTTGGGACCCTGAAGTGTTAACTATTATGGGGGCCCCTTCTCAAATTTTGAAATTTGACCAATTACAGGGACATTTTGAGGCCATATGTAATGGGTATGAGAGCATATTCTAAGGAAATACTAAGTACTTCAACCCATTGGCTTATGATTCTGTCACTAAAATCGCCTTATTTTAATAACAACAGGCACCCTGTGAGGTAGGCAAGGCTGAGAGAAACTGCTCTTTTTCAAGAACAGCTCTGACAGAACTATGGCTTGCCCAAGGTCATCCAGCAGGTGCAAGTGGAGGAGTGGGGAATCAAACCCGGTTCTCCCAGATTAAAGTCCACACACTTAACCACTACACCAAACACATGTTAAGAACCATTAAAACCAAAGTAGAACATATCATTTGAACAATTAAAACCAGCAGGTGCAAGTGGAGGAGTGGGGAATCAAACCCGGTTCTCCCAGATTAAAGTCCACACACTTAACCACTACACCAAACGGACTTGTTTATTTATTTGTTTACTTACTTACTTCATTTATAACCAGGGGTTCCCAACTTTTGGGTAAGAAGACCTGCAAGTCCAAATTTACTTGGTACGGTGACCCATCGAGTGCTGGCCCTGGGGGTTTTTTTGCACCCTCGGCAAATGATGGCCTTGGCATCCATCTAGTCCAGCATTCTATTTTCTATAGTGCCCAACTAGATGTTTTGGGGAAACTGACAAACATCGCACAAAGGGTGCAGCTGAGCCCACTATGAGCCCCAAGCAACTGGAAATTCATATCTGGGCAAGAGAGCCACCATTAGGGAGGGCTGGCCTGCAACCCATTTCCAGGGTCTTTGAAACCCACTTTTGGGTCCAGACACACAGGCTGGGGAACCCTGGTTTATATCCTACCTTCCTCCCCAAGGGGGAAAAGCCAATGTGGCTGATGTGGTTTTCCTCTCCTCCATTTTATACTCACAACAACCTTTTGAGGCAGGTCAGTTCCCCTGGAGAAAATGGCTGCTTTGGAAGGTGGACTCTGTGGCATTATACCCCACTGAAGTCCTTTCCCTCCTCAGGCATTGCCGAAATCTCCAGGTGTTTCCCAACCTGGAGCTGGCGACCCTGCTTGGAACACATGCAGTTGTCATGGGTGGGGTGCTTAAACTGCAGCTCTCAACATCCGTCTTTTTGAGTTTGGTTTCTCTAGCCTACCCTCCTGAGACCCTCTCTTTCATTTTCTGTTTCCTAGTCTGACTTTGTGAACCTTCTTTTAGTCTGGCCTTATGAACCTGCTGCCTGAAACTGAGCAAAACAATGTTTTTGTTTATCCCTAAAGGCAACCATTTTAAACTTCAAATAAGAAAAAACAAATTCGGAATAGGAGAAATTATTCTGTTCCTTCACAGGTGTTATGAAGGCCTTGGGAAAAGCAGGACTGCATACTCTCTGATGCCGGAAGTGGTTCATATGGTTTTATTGCATATGTTAAATAAACGGTTAAGTAAACGCAACACATGTATATCATGGTTCCTTAACAACTGGCCCCAGTCACACGGGAGGATTTGCCCTGCAAAACGGACAGATTGAGGGTGGATTAAACTGGCACAATCAGTAGGGTTGCCAAGTCGTTTTCTCTTACCGGCGGGAGAGCCTCGCCGGTTTCCAAAAGCTCTTTGTTGATGTACGTGTGCACGCGCTTTGCGCGCACGCACCACCAATGCATCACCAGAAGTGACGCGCGACGTCGATCACATTGAGGGCGTGGCCCCGATCGTCGGAGGGAAAACCATTGAGTTTTCCCTCCGACGATCGGGCCACGCCCCCAACGTGATTGACGTGGTTGCGTCACCTCCGGTGATGCAGCCACGCTGCCCTTCGGGGGGTGGAGTTCCCCCCGGGGCCCGATTCCGCGGTGGTGGAAATCGGGCCTCTGAAGCGGGGGTTTACCCGCCCCCACTTGGCAGCCCTAGATGTTGCGCATGCCCAGCATGAGCATCTCATTAGAACGGAGAGTTTGGCTCAGATCTCCTTCGATGAAGCAGGGTTTTATTGTATACAGCTTGCAAGCCGGGTGTGTCTCGCCCAAAGAGCACTGAGAACACACACCGAATCGAGTTATTCAGCCTACTTATATACTCTCCCCGGAGAGATGTGAAAAATTAAAAAATGCCCTCTTCCGGCCCCCAGAGCTGGTAACCAGAAGTTACATACTGCAATTCCCGATCGCCTAATTACTTCACTTCTGCTTTTTATTTAGACAAACCCAGTATTTTCCTTAAAAGGGCATCATTTCCCCTTATTCTTTAATTCCTCCTCACAAAGTTCAATCTTGAGTCACTCGGGTCGAGCCCCCCCTGGTCCGTTGGGTCAACAGGAATTTCAAACCACGAGATGTTCTCTCCCTTCGAGTATGTGTTCATTACTTTTCACAATCATCTTAAGCTGCCCAGCCTACTTCTCTATTTTTCTCCAGCCTGGGTTAGCAAGAACAAACAAGTCAAAGCAGTATAAATATATATATGGGTATATGTGCTAGTTATTAAATACATTGTTCAAGCATATTGATTTCTTTGCTAGGTAAAATCTTCAGGTACTTTTCCCAGTGTCACATTAAAGCTATGGCAAGCCCTTGTTGTGTTTTGCCAATTGCTAGCTAACAGTTGAACTTTTTCCTCTCTTAGCTGGCCCTAGAGTTTAGTTCCTATTTTCTAGCCTTATTCCATAACCCACTCTCAACGCCCACCACAAGTATCTTGAGACACAGATATTCTTGTAAAGAATGGACTTGTCTTCTCGTAAATCTGGACTTTCAGACCGCAAGATGTCCCATTTCATCAGGCCTGTCTTGGGCCATCATCTCTGCAACAGACTTGTTTATCAGAGTCAAATGTCAAGTTCCTCATTTCTTTTTGGCTGGTTAGCATATACACTAAGAATATAAAAATATGCAAGATTAAACATTGCAAAGCTTCTGCCTATCTTTATGTTTCAACTGCCCAACTGTTAATCATTCCACTGGATAGCCAGGTATCTTAGGTGCTTTTCTTGTCACCCAGATTGCTGATTGTAGCCAGGTTCTTTGAGACTGCTACATTGACAGAGGTCCATCAGTAGCTATTAGCTACAATATATATATATGTGCTCTGGGGCAAGTGATGCTCCGTCTTCTTGGTGCTTGGGGGGGTTCAACAGTGGGAGGGCTTCTAATTTTTCTTCGACGCTGCATAGATCTTTCTCGGCTTTCGGCTCTTACGCGCAGACCATCCGATCGGCGGTTGTGTGCCCACTCTCTCTGAGGAGTGGTACCCATTTTATCTACTCGCCGAAGCTTTCGAACTGCTGGGTGGACGGCGAGCTGGGGACAAGGCTGGTAGCTCACACCAGTGCGGGGCTAGAACTGACAGCAGTCCTGTTCAGCTCATCTGTTTAACCGGAGGATAAATCCCCTGTGCCACCGGGTCTGACTTGGTATAAGGCAGCTTCATATGTAGTCAAGTGTGGTGGGTTCAGGTTTAGGGACATTGCCTGGGGTTGCCAGTTTCCAGGCGGTAGATGGAGATGACCCGGGTATTACAACTGGTCTCCAGGTTACAGAGCTCAGCTCCCGTGGAGAAAACTGCTGCTTTGGAAAGTGGACTCTACAGCATCAGAGCCCACTGAGATCCCTCTATGGTTGCCAGCCTCCAGGTGGTGGCTGGGGATCTCCTGGGATTACAACTGAACTCCAGGTGACAGAGGTCAGCCCACCTCGAGAAAACAGCCACTTTGGAAGGTGGACTCTGGAAAGTACGCAGACGGATGAGCGATTGCAGCTAACGTGCTTTTATAAGTGAGAAACAAGACAACTTTTGCCGGCGCGCAGGCCGGCTTATATTCCCCGAAAAACCACCGCCCAAAACACACACACACACACACTATAGCAGGAGATCTCCAGGCAGCACCTGGACGAATAAATGTACAATTTATGTACAAGTGCTTACTTGCTTGCCCAAATTCAGTGGTAAATTGAACCCTTCTTCCTGGAGCTAAACAGGAATATACTCTTTTCCAGGTGAAACCCCTGCAATGAGGGTTTGACTAAGGGCTGCCATCCTCCAGAAGGGGCCTGGATTGCTCCCCAAATTACAACTGATATCCAGACACAGATATCTGTTCCCCAGGAGAAAATGGCACCTTTGAGGGTGGTCTCTATGGCATTATACCCCACAAGCCCTTACTCAAGTTCATTTGACAGATACGACACCCCTCCCCACAAATCCTTATGGATGGGTTCTGGATTAGAATTGGGAATGCTTTCAAGGGAGTCTATACATTTGGTGTTGCAGACGAGGACCTGATCCGAACAGAATAATTGCCTTGTTCCAGTCTAACTATGATGGAGGAAACATATCCAGTTCAGAGACGTTAGCCCACCTACCATGTATCAATTCCGAAAAAGTAGACAAACTTATAAGAGATCCAGACAAGCAGGTGATGCCCCAGTAGCCTAGCAACAAAATCTAAGAAAACTTGGTCCTCTTCTAGGGTTGCCAAGTCTCACCTTGTTCCGGAGCGGGGGACTCCCGGGTTGATCCAGGAGCGCACGCGCGCACCGCATCCACATCACCCAGAAGTGACGTGATGATGCTGGGCACACTGGGGGCGGAGCCACGACCATCCGAGTGGGACTTGGCAAGCCTATCCTCTTCCCTTGGTTTAGGGTGGAGGTGGGAAATGCCGTCAAGTCACTTATGGCGACCCCTGGTGGGGTTTTCGAGGCAAGAGATGTTCAGAGGTGGCTTGCCATAGCCTGCCTCTGCATAGCAACCCGGGTATTCCTTGGAGGTCTCTCATCCAAATACTAGCCAGGGATGATCCTGCTTAGCTTCCGAGATCCGATATCAGGCTACCCTGGGCTATCCAGGACAGGACAGGATAGGTTTAGAATAGATTCTTGCTTGCTTTCTTCCCCTTAATTCCACACTCTGATCCTTGTTGGTACTTGTAAACGAAAGGTTAGGCTGGATTTCTAATAACAGGACCAAAAACCTTTGCATGCCAGACAAGAATAGGAGTACTGTAAGAAACCGTCACATGAGCCAAACAGTTCTCTAAGGTCAGCTTCAGAGCGAGGTCCTACTTGGGTGCCTCGCCTCCTGAAGTTGGTGAGTGGTAGACGGAGAGAGGCCCTTTTCTGTTACTGTGTCACATTTACAGGATACCCTTCCCAGAGAGGGTATGTATTATCAGGTGGTGTCAGACTCCCATCGCATCAACGAAGCACACACTTGTAGAAAAGGTTTTACTTTTATTTGAAGCAATAGGTGCATAACAGGATCACTGTTCAGAATGAGGCATAAGCATGGATCCCAATAGATTATAGTAAATGCAAAAAGCTGAGGCCCAATCGCGGGACTTCCCGCGCGTGCCATTGAGCCTGGGAAGCAACGCTCCTACTTAATCATAACATACTGCTTCTCATGGATAACGCCATGAGATCATGCAAACTACTACCCTCCAGCAACCACCTGCGGCCTTGAGAGATACGGACATTCTGGCAACTATGCAATTAAGCGCATAAACAGGCATACGTGGGAAAGTGAAAGCAAACAAGCGCATACCTAGAGAATAGAGATACAGAAGAGCATCCACAGACACAAGTGAACTCCAAGAGCATACACAGAGTATTGGGAAACATATTGGCAGCTTGCTGACAGGTGGGCCTGGAGATCTCCCGGGCTTCCAGCTGGTCTCCAGACTACAGAGATCAGTACCCCTGGAGAAAATGGCTGCTTTGGAGAGTAGATTCTGGCATTTCACCCTGCAGTGAAAATCTCTCTCCTCCCCAAACCCTGCCCTCCCTAGGCTCCACTCCTCAAATCTCCAGGAATTGCCTGGTCCAGAGCTAGTAACCCTATACTGCTAGTCTGAGTACCTTTTTGGCCCAGGTAAAGACGTTTCCCAAGGGAAGGTGGCATAGTATAGCTGAGGGGTGTCAAACATGCAGCCCAGGGGCCGGATCAGCCCCCCAGTGGGCTTCTATCAGGCCTGCAAGGGACTGGCTGCCTCCTCCAGTTCTGCTGCTGCTGCTGCCTCCTCGTAGCTTGCTTTCCCAGACTCTATCCCAGCCGGAACTCCGTTCCTGTGCGTTCCTGCCCCAAAATAGCCCTGTGTTTCTGAATTAATATTATGGAAATTCAGGGGCATTTGCAAGAGGGAAAGGTTTGGCGGGCTGGGCCTTTCCCCCTCACTGAGTCTATCCTACAAACACTCTACCCCCGGGATTTTTTTTTTCATAGTTCCTTCCAACCCGACTCTGAGACCAGAGAAAGCCTGGCTGTGAGGGAAATGGAGGGTGAGAACAGCATGTGCAGAGGAGGAATGGAAGCCGCGGGAATGGTTCTGCATCCCTCTCCCGCCTGCGGCCCTGCCCTGCCAATGACCCCTGCCTTGGCAGTTGTGTGAGCCTACGCACAAGATCGCCGACGCCAACCTCCAGGTGGGGCCTGGAATCCCCCCAGGATTACAGCTGATCTCCAGACAACCAAGCCCCTGGAGAAAACGGCGGCTTTGGAAGGTGGGCTTCACATCCCCGCTGAGGTCTGTCCTCTCCCAAAACCCTGCCCTCCCCAGGCCCTACTGCAGTTGTGTGAGCCTACCCACAAGACCGCCAACCTCCAGGTGGGGCCTGGAATCCCCCCAGGATTACAGCTGATCTCCAGACAACCAAGCCCCTGGAGAAAACGGCGGCTTTGGAAGGTGGTCTTCACATCCCCGCTGAGGTCTGTCCTCTCCCAAAACCCTGCCCTCCCCAGGCCCTACCCCAAATCCTCAGAAATTCCCCATGCTGGAGTTAGGAAACCTAACCCGTAGACATGTTTTTAGAAAACAGATTGTTCGTGTAGCTCCTGCCCAGAGAAAAAAGCCAGAGTAAGCTCTGAAATGAGGGGTGTGTGTGTGTGTGTGTGTGTGTGTGTGTGTGTGTGTGTGTGTGTTGGGGTGTGTGGAGACGTTGCATGTTGCTCCTTTGTCTTTCAGGCATGGGACCCAGGAGCACAGACGTCCTCAGTTTGGTGTAGTGGTTAAGAGCATGGCTTCTAATCTGGTAGCACCGGGTTTGATTCCCCACTCTTGCACATGCAGCTGCTGGTGTGACCTTGGGTCAGTCACAAGTTCTCTCAGAGCTGTTCTCTCAAGAGCAGTTCTCAAAAGAGCTCTCTCAGCCCCACCTACCTCACAGGGTGTCTGTTGTGTTTTCTATAATGCCAATTTGAGTACCTTTTGGCCCAGGTAAGGATGTTTCCCAAGGGAAGGTGGCATGGCATAGGTTGGTCTTATCAGATCTTGGAAGCTAAGCAGGGTCAGTACTTGGATGGGAGAGCACCAAGGAAAATTCTGCAGGGGAAGGCAATGACGAAGCACCTCTGCTTCTCACTTGCTTTGGAAACCCCTTACTGGGACGGGGAGAGGAAGAGAAGGAGATTGTAAACTGCTTTGAGACACCGAGTGAAGGGCGGGGTATAAATCCAACTCTACTCCTTCTCCTCCTCCGTGGACCATTTCTGACCGTCATTGGTGGATTGTCAAACTAGGGTTGTTCTCTGGGTTGGGAAATGCATGGAGATTTGAGGGGAAGAAGAAGAAGAAGAAGAAGTCACCATTGGTTTTCATATGGTATGGATTTTATGTTTGTTCTAAGATCAGCCCTGGATGTTTTCATGGTCGAAAATCAGATTCATGTGCTTTATATTAAATCAATTAAAGATATTATCAAAAAGTTGCTTGTTAGGAAGCAATACCATAAGCGTACCAAAAAAACCTACCTGCAAAAAAATAACCGCAAAAGACTGACAGTGCAATCCTCTACAGAGTTACTCCAGCCTAAGCCTATTGAAATCAGAGGCCTGAGACTGAGGTAACCACCACATAGGATTGCCCGGATATTCAATTAGCTGAAGCTGAGTTGGAAAGCATTTGTGAAGCTACAGCACAGAATTCTGAAGTGAGACGGCAATCAAAGCCGCCCCCAGCCTGGGACACAGCGGTTCTGCCGGTCTTCTACTTGCAATCAAATCCGTGAAGGCAAATTTGCTTTTGCATTTGGGCAATCAGTTGTTTGCATAAGGGAAGACAACAAAAAGGTTACAATTATATGCACTTTCTTGATTAATCCATCAGGAGACAGGAATGAGTCTGCAGCACCGCTGAATGTCTGTCTCTTGCCGTGAGATCTCGAGGAGGCATCTCAGATCACGAGCGCTCAGGCAGACAGATTTGGTGGCACTCACAAGACACAGGCCAGCCACTGAATTTCACGTGGACTTAAGGAAGGCTGGAGAAAATCCTCCTATAAATAAGTATTGTTTTGACGACTGTGGAATATTTGAACTCTGAATACTCCCCTTGAATGTAGAGGACTACCGCAAATATAGACAGCCTATCATTTCCTTCAGGTTCAAATTGCAATTTAACCCCTAGCCTTGTGTTTTCAGATGCGACGACCATTCATCCATCCTTGGTAGCGCAGCCTGACGGAAAGGCTGCTAACCCTTTCAATGTTTCCCTCTGCTGAAAATTGCTTCTCTTGATTTTCTGTCCTTATCTTTCACTCACACACACACACACACACACACACAC
>NW_015175443.1:208545-212936 GCF_001447785.1 Gekko japonicus
ACTTCCCCACCTGACCTTTCCTGGGATCCTCTCACTCGACGTTTTGGTGATTTTTTTCTTTCCACCCGCAGGAGACATTCCGCACAATGAACTAAAAAGGGAGGGGGGGTTACCTTTATCGCAAATGCCTCCGGACCCTTTGAATGTATTTCTGCTGGCTGACTGCACAAATATTTTATTTTTCAATTCATTTAGCATGAACTTATTTGCCCGGCTTCTTGGGACCAGAGCAGCACTTTGAATTCCGATGGCTGCAATAACAAAAATGCTGCTATTGTTTAAAGCATGTTTAAAATCTATCATTTATTTAACTGTAAGATTTGTACATCATTGGATTTCATGGGAGAAGGAGTCATTAGGCAAAATGAAGCCTGCGCTGGAGGTCATGTTTAATTTATTTTCTGGGGCTTCATTGGTGCTCGTTGAACAAAAAATGTCATAAGTTATTCAATACACAAAGGTGTCTACTTTCATCTCACAATAATTAAGCTGATTAATTCGCATTATCGCTAACAAGAAACATTCATTCCAGCAGAGTGAACACTGCAAACAGAACCTATGACATTTCCACCACTTTAGACTGAAAATACATTATAGGCAAACTGGGAGTTATAAGATCTGCTCAACAAAGGCTGCATTCCACATTTTATCTTCTGAGAGAGTGTGGGATGTGATATTTGCAGTCAAGCATAAAATAAAAGAGAAGGCGGGGGGGGGGGGAAGCAATGCCAGGCGCCTGTCCCTTTCACTTTCCCATTTATTAAATGCAAGGCCAAGGCTAACTTATCAGGAAGGAAACAATTATTGGCACCAGCCTAAACACAGGATTAGAATCATATGGAGGAAGTGGGGGATGGAGCTGGCTTCCAGTTTTCTGGCCATTTCATAGAATGATTTAAGGGAATATGCTTAGGTCCATACCCTGCTTTGATGGGGAAACTGCAGTACCCAGAAACAGTGAGCTACAGAAATGCATGAGTTGGGGCTCGTTTCTGGTATCTTGGTTTTAAAAAGGTCAGATTATTAGAAGAGATTGTTCTTTCTGCCTCCGGGCACTAAAGACAGGCATAGCTGTGGTCTTCACGTGGTCGACTTCATGCAAAGTCTGCTGGAAGCTGGGGAAATCTTTTATTGATTTCAGGTTCACATCCTTATTCATACTTTGCCTGGCTGGTGGGATTCATATTCTTGAAGAGCAGAACAGATAATATTTTGTGACGTTGGAATATTGATATTTGAGAGGAGCTCTTTGATGTTTGTTTTTCAGGATCTGGCCCCATACACCTCTTTATGGTCTTAACTGAGACTACTCAGGTGGGTGGAAGTAAACACTGACCTACAGTTAACATAAGATAAGAACATAAGAGACGCAAATGTTGGATCAGGCCAAAGGCCCATCCAGTCCAACACTCTGTGTCATACAGTGGCCAGAAATACCAGGTGCCATCAGGAGGTCCACCAGTGGGGCCAGGACATTAGAAGCCATCCCACTGTTGACCCCTCCAAGCACCAAGAAGACAGAGCATCACTTGCCCCAGAGCCCCTATCTATACCTTGTGGCTAATAGCCACTGATGGACCTCTGCTCCATATGCTTATCTAATTCCCTTTTGAAGCCATCCATGCTTGTAGCCGCCACCACCTCCTGTGGCAGTGAATTTCATGTGTTAATCACTCTTTGGGTGAAGAAGTACTTCCTTTTATCCGTTCTAACCCGACCGCTCAGCAATTTCATGGAGTGCCCACGAGTTCTTGTATTGTGAGAAAGGGAGAAAAGTACCTCTTTCTCAACCTGCTCTATCCCATGCATAATCTTATAAACCTCAATCATGTCTCCCCTCAGTCGTCATTTCTCCATGCTAAAGAGCCCTAAGCACATTAACCTTTCCTCATAGGGAAAGTGTTCCAACCCTTTTATCATTCGAGTTGCCCTTTTCTGCACTTTTTCCAAAGCTATAATATCCTTTTTAAGGTGTGGTGACCAGAACATAGAGTTTTCCCCTCAGATGGCTGTGGCCCCGCCCCCAGTGTGCCCGGCGTCATCACGTCACATCCGGCTGATGTGCACGCCGGGGTGGGGTTACCCCCGGGGCCCGATTCCGCGGGGGCGGAAATCGGGCCTCCAAAGCGGGGGATTATCCACCCCCCGGGGGGACTTGGCAGCCCTACACTTTCTAAAAACACTTGGCAGGCACCAGAAAAGGAGCAGGCGGCTGCCATGCTCCCACAAGTACCATGTTGGGGATCCCTGACCTAAGGTATCCTACGCCATACATGGGTCACTCTTATTCCTATACTGTAGCCAGGGCAGAATCGGACAAAGCTGTCATGTTTGTGGAGTAGGTACTTGAAGAAACAGGACAGGAACGACTCACCTACATAGCCTCCTCAAAGCACTTTGAGCCAGGCAATGCCACCAGCGCAGTTCTTTATAGCTAACGTCCGAAAGTCCACCGCAGTCACAGGATTCAAATGACACACAATGTAGCGAGGAGGACATGCCCTACATGCAGGGGTCGTTTCGTAGAGAAAGAGCTAGGGGAACTCATTAGCATAACTCATTAGCATATGCCACACCCCCTGACATCCCCAGAAGTGTGTCATGAGGCCACACCCCCTGACATCACCGGAAGTGTGTCATAAGGCCACACACCCCGCCCCCAACGGTCCCGTGAGGGGCCCGGCGGTGGACCTGCAAGGCCGGCGGGAGTGCAAGGAAGCCCCGCGAAGGCCCTCCCTGGCCCCAGGCAGGCAGGGGTGGGGAGAGGCAGGGAGGAAGCAACTTACCCTCCCTCTTCTCCTGCCTCCTCCTGGCTGAATGAGGGCCGGAAGCGGGGTGGCCGAAAGCAGGGGGCGGGTCTTCGTCATGTGCCCCGCCCCCCGCACCTCACCCGGGGGAACTGCGATCCCCCCCGAAATGACCTCTGCCTACGTGTGAAGGTCACCACGGCATCAGAGGTACATTGGAACATGCCAGCTTGTGCACCACTGCAGCTGTGCGTGAGGAGGGTGTCAGTCCACTTCAGTCCTCTCTGGTGTTCTCAAGCATGCTATCCGGCAAATGTGCACTGCAAAAATCACTCTGTATTTAATTTTCATTAGTCCTGACAATATTTCAGAGTAACCTCATGAGTTTTGTATATCCCGACTACTAAGAGCAAGTGCATATGGAATGCGTTTCAGCACTTGCTTTGAGTTAGGGATATAAAAATAAATGGATTGTAGGGCTAAGATGTTACATTTTTAATCATACTCTTCCCCTCTGGGAGGTCTTCAAACACAGAGATATTTTAGACATACATGCCCAACCCTGGTTTGTCTTTTGAAAAGCTGAAGGATCTGGGCCTAGCAAGATATCTAAACTGGGGCTCCTGATGGCCTCCGAAAAAGAGTAATTGTTCTGTTGCAAATGATGTCATGTGAGTTCGCTGCCATTCAAATTTGATTTCACAGCAATGTAGTCTTTTTCATAAAAGAAATGTGGTTCTTTTCCTTTGTATCTCTTCTCTGTACCAGATATTTCTTTTTTTAATTGAAAAAGACAAAACAAGGTCAAACTAAATTGATCCAATGATCCTATAAAGGTTATCTTTCCATCATTAGTCAAAGCTCCCTGATCTTTAGTCGTGGCAGATGATCTCGA
Source organism: Gekko japonicus (assembly GCF_001447785.1). NCBI lineage: Eukaryota > Metazoa > Chordata > Lepidosauria > Squamata > Gekkonidae > Gekko > Gekko japonicus. The sequence goes on from NW_015175443.1 coordinate 212,188, forward strand.
GGGAAGAAATGCAAATGCTTTGAGCTACACAGAAGAAGAAGAAGAATCTTCAGCTTTCTTATAAGGAAAAAAAAAATCACACCTTGAACACAAACACACATGAACACCTGAAGCTGCATTCGACCATTGTCCCATCAAGGTCAGAATTTACTCGGGCTGGAAATGGGTCCCCGGGGTCCCAGGCAGAGGTCTTTCACATCACCTACTACCTGATCCTTCTCGCTGGCGATGCCAGAGATTGAACCTCCTGCATGCAAAGCATATGCTCTGCCACTGAGCCATAACCCCTCCCCAATCTTTGTGTAAGTTTTTGTCTGTCCACCTAACCCCATCCGAAAACCTCAGAGCAAGTCACCAAAAACACATTCTCCAAACCACATGCTTCAACATATTTAGGATCCTGTAGGCTGCTGGCCAACCAAACCACAGCATATTACCAAACCAGCCTACAAACCCCAAGAACAATTGAAAGTGTTGACCAGATCTCCCCTGGGTCCTCTCACCTTACCCATCCTCTATTCTCAATCAGCAACAGAGCTGAATACTCCAGGAAACTATCTCTGAATCTTTCTCTACTTTATGTCCCGCCTAACCAAGGTCTCCCCCCCCCCAATTGATCCCCACCTCCAGGATAATCCTCTCCCACTAGAGAAGGAAGATCCCTCAAAGATAGCCCTAAAGGAAATATAAATATAACTCCCTTCAGCCACCCATTCCTCAGTCTCATTTTCCTCCCAGACAATGTATTT
>NW_015175443.1:212980-217796 GCF_001447785.1 Gekko japonicus
GCAAACATGCAAGCGAAAGCAGTCTCAAAGCATGTCTGTTTCTAGAAATTGCTTTTTATATCACATGCATGTGTCTCAACTTTGGAAACCTCCAATTAAAAACGGGAGGGACACATCATTAAGGGGCTTAGCTATCTTTGAAAATCACTCGCATAGGAAGAGGATGTGATTGGGGACAATTAGCTTTACACAGTGATATAATATGAAAGGATCATCATTTCCTGTGGTAGTGAAGACATTTGTTTCTTTTGCCCCAGAGATTATTATGAGACAGGGAGAGTGAGCAACTTCTGGTCAGCAATGACTCCTTCATCCTCCAGCTCTTCTAAACCATCTTGTCTGTCTCTAACCTTTATCTTAGGGGCTGGAGATATCATCTTTTTGCAGTGCTAAGAAAGCCACTTCATATTTAGACACACTGAATCCCCCACCCAGTAACTAGCAGCAGATCTTTTGGTGCCCAGGGGAAAATGCATCTTTCTTTGGAAGTCTGGACTGAGCAAAACATTCATCTTTCTTGGCAGGGAACAAGTGGGGGGGTAACAATACAATTACTTGCCAGCCTCACCTCAGCCACCCTTTAGAAATACTAATAGATCTCTAGCAGGAGACAATGAGATGGTTAAACTCCCCCCCCACACACACAGCTGGAAAGGTGACATCTAGCAGGGAACAGACTTTTGGAGGCTGAAAATCCTAAAGAAGTCTTTCCTGGAGACTTCAGGAAAAGCTTCTTTGACCTGACCTGCCCAGTCAGTGGGCAAACAGAGATGACAGAACTACTTGGCACAGAGGAGAGGGTCTCTTTGTTGCTTATTCCAGACAGACAGAAGGGGCACACCTGGGCTAAAATTCTGCTGAAGGCAGCCATTGCCATGTGGGGGGACTGCAGGCCTGAACAAAGACTCCAAGGTATTGGGAACTTTTTAGAACCACTGTAATGTCTAAATTAAAAAGAGCCTGCCTTAGATTAACATCAGCTAGGGCATGTACCTTCTCTGCCCTGGATGGCCCAGGCTAGCCAATCTCATCAGATCTCAGAAGCTAAATAAGATCAGCCCTGATTAGTATTTGGATGGTCACCAAGGAAGTCCAGGGTTGTAATGCGGAGGCCAGCAATGGCAGACCTCCTCTTTTGCCTTGAAAACCCTATAGGATTGCCATAAGTTGACTGAGACTTGATGGCACTTTTCCCCACAACCATCACCAGGGTATATACAGAGGGAGGGATGGAGGAATTGTATGGTTACCCTTTTTTATCCCTTCCTTAGTCTGTTACTGGGCTGAGAGTATGTGTGTGGGCATTTTCTTTTTAATAAATGTTTTATAACATTTAATGCTGGTGGCTATTCTCTGTACTACATTGACCTCCACCGTTTTGGACACGCTGTGTTAAAATGAGCGCCAGAAGGAGGTGGATGTTCAGTTGGCAAGTTGCTACTCCCTGAATGATATGCTAGTACAGTAAGCTGTCCCTGTGGTAACCAGACGTTGGGAGACACAGGCACGAGGTAAGGACTTGGAATGGCAAATCAGGGAAGGGAAGCTGGGAGCCCTGGTCCTCTCAGCAGGTAGTTCCTACAAAAGCCAGATGATGGCAGTGGTTGAACCACAAGAGGGAGAGAAAAGTCCCTCTGAGGGTTGGGAAAGCAGGGGGAGTGGCACGAGCCAGGCAAAGACCTTGAAGAGCTGCTGGTTCCCAGATGCCTCGGAGGGCAGGACAGAACAGGACCTGCAGGTCAGAAGGGTCTGTTCCACCACCATGATATTTCAGCAGGTGTCATTCAATGCCAACATTTCGATCGCAAGATATGGATAGGCTCTGCCAAGGGGATTCATGCAGGAGCAGCAGTCAGTGGATACCTACACATGAAGCTACCTTATACTGAATCAGACCCTTGGTCCGTCAAGGTCAGTATTATTTTCTCAGACCAGAAGTGGCTCTCCAGGGTCTGAGGCTGAGGTCTTTCGCATCTTTTCACAGTACGCCGATGACACCCAGCTGTATCTGTTTATGGGCGGCCACCCGGACTCCCCCCCCCAAAAAAAATCTGGCCGAGTGACTGGAGGCCATGGTGGGATGGTTGAGGAAGAGTCGATTGAGACTGAATCCAACTAAGACAGAGGTTCTGTGGCTGGGGGGTGGGGGGTGGGGGAGATTCAGGATTGGGATCCAAGCTTCCCACTCTTGACGGTGCACTTTTAATACTGGCACAAACCATCAAGAGTTTGAGCATGGTCTTGGATACCTCCTTATCAGGGGTCGTTTCGTAGAAAAAGAGCTAGGGGAACTCATTAGCATAACTCATTAGCATATGCCACACCCCCTGACATCACCGGAAGTGTGTCATAAGGCCACACCCCCTGACATCACCGAAAGTGTGTCATAAGGCCACACACCCCACCGCCAACGGTCCCCGCCGCCACCGCCGGCCTTGCAGCTCCACTGCCGAGCCCCATGAGGGGCCCAGCGGTGGACCTGCAAGGCCGGCGGGAGTGCAAGGAAGCCCCGCGAAGGCCCTCCCTGGCCCCAGGCAGGCAGGGGTGGGGAGAGGCAGGGAGGAAGCAACTTACCCTCCCTCTTCTCCTCCATGGAGATCCAGATCGCAAACGTTGCCACGCTCCATTCTACCAGCTGCACCAGGCTAGGCAGCTGGCCCCTGTCCTGTCTCGCCTTGACCTAGCCACAGGAATCCATGCAACGGTCACTTCCAGATTGAGTTACTGTAACTCGCTGTATGTTGGCCTGTCCTTGAGACTGATCTGGAAACTCCAACTGGTCCAGAACGCAACGGCACAAGTCCTGACTGGGACGGCACAGACTGCACACATTCAAGCTATGCTGTACTGTACTGTCTCCCAACTGTACTGTCTCCCAGTGGAATACAGGGTCAGGTTCAAGGGTTTGGTAAAGGTAAAGGTTCCCTTGCTCGAAAGCCAGTTGAATCCGACTCTAGGGTTGCGGCGCTCATCTCCGTTTCAAAGCCGAAGAGCCAGCGCTGTCCGAAGACGTTTCCGTGGTCATGTGGCCGGCATGACTAAACACCAAAGCGCACGGAACACTGTTACCTTCCCACCGAAGTGGTACCTATTTATCTACTTGCAAGTTCTTGCTTTCGAACTGCTAGGTTGGCAGGAGCTGGAACCAGAGATGGGAGCTCACTCCGTCATGCGGCACCCGGGTCTCGAACTGCTGAACTACTGATCTTCCACAGCCTGCAGTTCAGCGTCTTAACCACTTGAGCCACCGCAGCTCCTTTCAAGGGTTTGGTACTGACCTTTAAGGCCTTGAGCAGTCTGGGACCTACATATCTTTGGGACTCCCTCCTCTGGCATATCCCCCAAAGAGCTCTACGCTCTGCTGGAAATATTCTACTTGTGATCCCTAGCCCTAAAGATGTCTGGCTGTCCTTGACCAGAGCCAGGGCTTTCTCAGTCCTGGCTCCTCTCTGCCAAATAACATCCGTGCCATACAGGACCTTATGCAGTTCCTCAGGGCATGTAAAGAACGGATGTTCCACCAGGCTTTTGGTTGAAGACAGCAATGGGTAGCATCTACCTGGCACTCCCCCCCCACTCTCCTTTCTCTCGCTAGCAGGACACTAATGCATGCTGTATTTATTTTGGCACCACCTGATGTTCATTCATTTTAATTTGACTGTTTTAATTTCAGTTTCGTATTGTATTTTTTTGTTGTTGGCAACCGCCCTGAGCCCTGTGAACGCAGGGAAGGGTGGTATATAAATTGAACTAGAAAGAAAGAAAGAAAGAAAGAAAGAAAGAAAGAAAGAAAGAAAGAAAGAAAGAAAGAAAGAAAGAAAGAAAGAAAGAAAGAAAGAAATCTCCTGTTAGCTGGTCCTTTGAACTGGAAACGCCCCAGATTGAAGCTGGGACCTTTTGCATACCCAGCAGATGCCATTCCACTGAGTCATGGCACCTCACCAAATATTTGTATAGATCGGGTGTGTCAGATTTAAATGGGAAGGAAAGCAAGATGCCACGGACCACCACACCCATTATTTTCCTATTCAAAAATACTGTTGCTTTTGATGGAGGAGGAGGGGTGAAGTCAGGAATCAGCTTCCCTTCTGGCCAGGGCTTTTTTTGTAGAAAAAGCCCAGCAGGAACTCATTAGCATAATAGGCTGCACCCTTGACAGCACAGCATATTAGCATATTAGGCCGCACCGCCATGTTACCAGAAGAGTGGTCATCCAGCCACACCCACCTTTTGCTTCTTATTCTGTTTACCTTGTTTGTTGTCAAAACCCAGGGCCTTTTTTGTAGCAGGGACTCCTTTGCATGTTAGGCCACACACCCCTAATGTAGCCAATCCTAATGAGTTCCTGCTGTTGGGTGTGGCCTATTATGCTAATGAGTTCCTGCTGGGCGTGGCCAACTCAGGAGCCAGTCGGAACTCCGTTCCTGTGCGTTCCTGCCCAAAAATAGCCCTGCTTCTGGCCATCAAACCAGTCACTCATCCCCAATCTTCCTCTCCAAATCCTTTCTCCAACTTTACCAATGTTAGTACTGACTCCCAACCGCCAGCTCTCCTTTCCTCCACCCCAGGTCTGACGACTCCACATTAACACCCAACTCCGCGTCATCTAAGCACTGTTGCACTCCCAAACCTGTTCAAATGCTCTTCTTTGTGTCACTTGTGTCACTAGGGTGGCTCAGCTGGGGTACCAGCATGGCTGAAAACCAGGTCTAGGCCCCAGAAGGCAAACCAGGTGTCTGTCCCTGGCAGAGGTCATTTCGGGGGGATCGCGGGGGATCGCAGTTCCCCCGGGTGAGGTACGGGAGGGCACATGACG
>NW_015175443.1:218333-234259 GCF_001447785.1 Gekko japonicus
CGGCCTGAACTGGGGCCAGGTAGTGGCGCTAGTCGTGTTCACCGGCAACCTGGTGGCTGCGCCAGCCGAGCAGGGGCCCCGTGAGTTTGGTGCCCTGGCTGAGGCGCTGGTCGCCTATCTGGCGGGGCAGCGTGAGTTGGTGGAGGTGCATGGTGGCTGGGTAAGAACGGGGAGGGGGAGGAGGGGAGGGGGCACTCTCCTGCTTCTCCTGCTGCTTCTGCAGCATCGCTTGCCTGCCGCGACAGCCGCAGCCTTCTCCAACCCAGCCCCTTCGCAATGGCTGTGCTTCCATTCGGCTGCGCCCTGGGTGATGTGTGTGCGGCACGCACGCACTTTGCACGCGCGCGCACACACACTCCAGCCACAGGCCGGGAGTCCCCCGGTACAGCATTATTTTGACTTGGCAACCCTAGGTAAGAACGATGCTTGTGGCCCCCCCACTTTCCCCAGGGCCCTCCCACTAAAAAGGTCCTAGCTACGGGCCTGGCTACAGGGCTGTCTTGAAAGCAGGCAAAGGTAAGACAGGGCGGGGCCAGTGCTTGTTGGTCCAAGCAAGATACGCCTGGGTTTGTGCTACTGGAGGTGAGAAGGAGATGAATCCAGCCTGCAGCAGTCCAGATCCAGGAGAGGAGGCCAGTCTTCACCCACGCTAAGGCTAGATGGCCATCTGTCAGCAATCCTGATTCTGTGAACTTAGGCAGATCACGAGAAGGGAGGGCAGGAAGCATTGCAGCCGAGCTTAGTTCTTGTGGCCCTTTCTTACATGCCCAGGGGAATGCTGATCGCCACTTTGGGGTCAGGAAACAATTGTTCTCCAGGCCAGTTTGGCCAGGGATCCTGGAGGCTTTTTGTCATCTTCTAGGCGTGGAACAGTGGTCACTGGGAGTGTGAGGGGAAGGTATTCGTGAATTTCCTGCATTGTGCAGGGGGTTGGACTAGATTTATTTATTTATTTATTTATTATTCACATTTTTATCCCGCCCTCCCCGGAGGCTCAGGGAGGTCCCTCCCAACTGTATCATTCTATGATTCTGTGCCCTTGATGGCTGAGAACAAGCCCAGCCCCTGGCGTGCATCAGCTCCCTCTTCTTTGTGCCACTTGGGCCGTCACTTGGGTGGCTCAGCTGGGGTACCAGCGTGGCTGAAAACCAGGTCTAGGCCCCAGAATCTACGAAACGACCCCTGGTCCCTGGCAACAAAGGGCCCAGCATAAAGAAGCCAGCATGTCCAGGGGCTTTTGTACTTGCTGGTGGCACCCAGTTGGTCTCCAGAATCAGCTGACTTTTCAGGGGAGGAGGAAGACGGGTGATGCGAATCTCCTTGCTGGAATTGCTGGCTGTTTCCTCCCCCAGGGACACGGACACCAGGCAGCCAGTGCGGGGAGCCAGAGCAACGGGCCATAGCCAGCAAGGTGGTTCCCCTCCCAAATACGCATCCCCTTGCTGTGAGCATAGGGAAGAGGAAATTTACTCTCCTCCTGCCATCCCTGCTGGGTGACTTTATTGCAGAATGATGGACCTTGAATGCCTTGAATGTTTTGTATTCACCCTGGGTGAGGTTACTGCTGCACGTATCTGGGCCAAGGCAGGCGGTGGGTGGGAACGGCTCAACCGGTAGCAGGAGTTCCTTTGCATATTAGGCCACACCCTCCTAGTGTAGCCAATCCTCCAAGAGCTTACAGAGCTCTTCTTACTGGGGCTACTGTAAGCTCTTGGAGGATTGGCTACACTAGGGGTGTGTGGCCTAATATGCAAAGGAGCTCCTGTTACCAGTAGAGCCCTGGCTGGGAAGCATGTTCAGCCTACAGCTGGATGGTCCTCTGTCCACGGGAGGCTGTTGAGCTGGCTTGGGCTTTCTCTCCTCTCCGACTGCAGGGAACGTTCTGAGGGATAAAGGCTTCCCAGCAGAGTGGGGCCCAGGAGTGGGGATTTTGTGGAATGAATGGCAGCCTCACCTGATTTGTTTATGGATTTAAGGCTTGTGGAGGAAAGGAGGCGTGATTTTAGCCCCAGTCTCATCGGAGCTCAGAAGCTAAGCAGGGTCGGTAGTTGGATGGGGGACCACCAAGGAAGGCTTTGCAGAGGAAGGCCATGGCAAGCCACCTCTCTGCTTCTCGCTTGCCTCGAAAGTTCCTTGCTGGGGTCTCCAGAAGTGGGTTGTGACCAATGCTCCCTCTAAGCTGTGGAGTGTCATGAGCAAAAACCCCACTTTGTGAGCTACTAGGCTTGCCAAGTCCCCCCGGGGGGTGGGGAAACCCCCGCCCCAGAGGCCCATTCCCCGCTGCCGCCGGATCGGGCCCCGGGGGGAACTCCACCCCGACATGCACGTCACCAGGAAGTGACGCGACCACGCCGGGTACACTGGGGGCAGGGCCACAGTCATCCGAGGGAAAACTCTATCCGAGGGATCAACCCGGGAGTCCCCGGCTCCGGAACAAGGTGAGACTTGGCAACCCTATGAGTTACTGACATTAAAGTGGTGAGCGAGCGATTTGGATACTGCATAGATCAGTTTGCTCTGGAGCCATCCTTCCCGAGCCAAGACAAAAATGTGTGAGTTGGAGGCCAAAAAACTGTGAGCTAGCTCACACTAGCTCAGCTTAGAGGGAACACTGGTTGTGACTCGATGGCACATAAGTATGTACTTAAGGTTTTAGCTTGCTGTGTGCACAGGGCTGGGAAATGCAGTTCCTGATATTCAGGGCTTTTTTTGTAGAAAAAGTCCAGCAGGAACTCATTACATAATAGACCATACCCGGACAGTGCAGCTCATTAGCATATTAGGCCACACATCCATGCCTTCCCTTGGCTTGCCCGGGCACCCCGCAGCCATGGGGAGCCCAGACAAGCCAGCTCTTGGACAGACCAGGGAAGGCACGGGGAGGCATTTAAATGCCTCCCTAATCCTTCCAAGGCCCCCCCCCCGGCCCGCCTGCCTCAGAGTCGCTGGGGGGGTCGCTCTCCAGGCCTTCCCTCTGTAGCCACACATGCAGAGGTCTTGGCTGTAGTGGGCGTGGTCAACTCTGAAGCCAGCCGGAACTCCGTTCCTGTGCGTTCCTGCCCAAAAATAGCCCTGCGTGATATTGACTGTGCTGTCCTAACAACACTTCCCTGGAAGGAAGCCCCATTGAAGAGACTCTAAAACATGCTCCCCAAACAGAAATCTCGTTGGTGTTTCATTGACAGCTGCGAAATCTGTAATAGCATCCAACCGGAAAACCGTTCGTCCGCCAGCCATCACACAGTGACACTCTAAACTGTGGGATTATTTCGTAATGGAGAAGATAGCAGATCAAGTTTCATTTAAAAAAAAAAAAAATTCATTGTCAGAGACTATTCATTATAACTCCAAATCTGTGGAACAATGGTTTCTGGTGTTAGAATACTTGACGTGCAATGGCACATTAAAAGAAGTGGTGCAGTCAAAGCAATATCATAGTATAAAAGGTAAAGGTTCCCTTGCTCGAAAGCCAGTCGAATCCGACTCTAGGGTTGCGGTGCTCATCTCCATTTCAAAGCCAAAGAGCCAGCGCTGTCCGAAGACATTTCCATGGTCATGTGGCCAGCATGACTAAACACCAAGGCGCACGGAACGCTGTCACCTTCCCGCCAACTCAGGAGCCAGCCAGAACTCTGTTCCTGTGCGTTCCTGTCCAAAACTAGCCCTGGGCCCGATAAACTAGTGAAGCTTCGATACCAGGGACAATAGAGCCCTAGGATCCTAAAACCCGCCAACCGGCGAGTAGGGATTCTACAGAGAACCTATAGGATTGTAAACCTTGTATATAGCCTATCACGAGTGCAGGTGTGGTAATGGGTGTGGTTGTGAATGGACATATAAGCAGCCTGCGGGCTAGCGACTGTATCTCCTGTTTTTCTTAGATCACTCAGTAAAGTAGGAGCTGAAAATCGCTCTACGATGCGTCAGCCTCAGTACTTTTCACACACACCCTCCAATTCCTCTGGCCAAACTTGAGGCTAAGAGCCCTCCCCTGAGGTTCATCCCCAGCAACTTGTATACTGCCTCTCAAAATGGACGCTCCACAGCTATCACAGCCAAGTGCACTCGTTTTTCACAACTAACTAAGCCCGTGACAGTGAATCCCACATGTCAATCGCGCCTTGCGTATAAATGTTTGCTTTTATCTCAACTGAACTTGACGTTGGCATTTCGCCCAGCATTGCAAACAAAGGACGGATGAGAAAAACACTACTCTGGATTCTTTATTCATCATGTTATAAGCTTCCCCCCCCCCTCCCGTCCTTCCTTAGATATCATTTTGTTTACTGAAAATCGTTTCTGTGGTTCCGCTGTGTGTATAGAGATATATACTGGCATTGTGATACTTGCTGTTTTTATCAGCAGATTGTAGTCCTTTCTTGATAATTCCTAGTTTTGACCTTGCCAGCCGGTTTGGATAGGATTTGAACTCTCTCTCTCTCTCTCTCTCTCTCTCACACACACACACACACACACACGCAGGAAAGAGTCCTTTCCCTGTAATAAGGGCAACAAGTTACAAAACCACATGGCTGGGAAGGTCCTGGGTGGTTTACCTGCAGTGCTGGAACTCTCTTCCCTGGAAATCCACCAAAGTCCAACAAAGAACTGGAGTGGAATCCTGGCAGACCCTGGAAACAGACTAGCCGACTGCTGTTCAGTTGGCAACTGCCTTTCTGTCCGATTCCCTCCGTCCCTGACCCACTTTCCAGCCAAGGCTGAATCTCAAGGTCTCCGCCTGGGCTTCTGAAGCAGAGTATAAGAGGGAGCTGCGGTGGCTCAAGTGGTTAAGACGCTGAACTGCAGGCTGTGGAAGGTCAGTCGTTCAGCAGTTCGAGACCCAAGTGTGCTTATCTCAGTTTCAAAGCCGAAGAGCCAGCGCTGTCCGAAGACGTTTTCCGTGGTCATGTGGCCGGCATGACTAAACACCGAGGCGCACAGAACGCTGTGACCTTCCCACCGAAGTGGGACCTATTTATCTACTTACAATTTCTTGCTTTCGAACTGCTAGGTTGGCAGGAGCTGGAACTAGAGACGGGAGCTCACTCCGTCATGCGGCACACTCGGGTCTCGAACTGCTGAACTACCGACCTTCCACAGCCTGCAGTTCAGCATCTTAACCACTTGAGCCACCGCAGCTCCGAGTTCCAATGAGACCGGGGCTAAAACCACGCCTTCTTCTCTCTGCAAGCCTTACATCCGTAATCAAATTATGTGAGGCTCTCATTCACTCCACAAAATCCCCAGTCCTGGGCCCCACTCTACAGAAGGAGGAGGAGGAGGGATCCTCCCTCTAAGCTGTGGAGTCTTGTAAGCAAAAATTCTACTTTGTGAGCTACCGGCATTAAAGTCATGAGCAGGTGATTTGGCTACTGCATAAATTAGCTTGCTCTGGAGCCATCCTTCCTGAGCTAAGATAAATATGTGTGAGCCGGAGGGTAAAAAACTGTGAGCTAGCTCACACTAACTCATCTTAGAGGGAACACTGCCTGTGAGGTAGGTGGGGCTGAGAGAACTCTCTCGAGAACTGCCCTTGAGAGCACAGCTCTGAAAGAACTTAATGACTGACCCAGGGTCACACCAGCAGCTGCATGTGGAGGAGTGGGGAATCAAACCTGGTTCTCCCAGATTAGAGTCCCTGCTCTTAGCCTTTATCCCTCAGAATGTTCCCTGCAGTGGGAGAGGAGAGAAAGCCCAAGCCAGCTCAACAGCCTCCCGTGGACAGAGGACCAGGGGTCGTTTCGTAGAAAAAGAGCTAGGGGAACTCATTAGCATAACTCATTAGCATATGCCACACCCCCTGACATCATAAGGCCCGGCGGTGGACCTGCAAGGCCGGTGGGAGTGTGAGGAAGCCCTGCCAAGGCCCTCCCTGGCCCCAGGCAGGCAGGGGTGGGGAGAGGCTGGGAGGAAGCAACTTACCCTCCCTCTTCTCCTGCCTCCTCCTGGCTGAATGAGGGCCGGAAGCGGGGCAGCCGGAAGCAGGGGGTGTGGCTTCGTCGTGTGCCCTGCCCCCCCACACACCTCACCCGGGGGAACTGCGATCCCCCGCGATCCCCCCCGAAATGACCCCTGCAGAGGACCATCCAGCAGTAGGCTGAACATGCTTCTCACCAATGTTCCCTCTAAACTGTGGAGTCTTGTGAACAAAAATTCGACTTTGTGAGCGACTGGCATTAAAGTTGTGAGCGAGCGATTTGGCTGCTGCATAAATTAGTTTGCTCTGGGGCCGTCCTTCCTGAGCTAAGACAAAAATGTGTGAGCTGGAGGCTAAAAAACTGTGAGCTGCCTCACACTAACCCAGCTTAGAGGGAACACTGCTTCCCACCCACCGCCTGCCTTGGCCCAGATACGTGCAGCAGTAACCTCACCCAGGGTGAATACAAAACATTCAAGGCATTCAAGGTCCATCATTCTGCAATAAAGTCACCCAGCAGGGATGGCAGGAGGAGAGTAAATTTCCTCTTCCCTGAACTACAAGATGAAGTGGTTTAATATGGCTCACATTGGAGACTGTAAATGTACCAAGTAACCGTGCTTCACAGAAAGAACACTCCGCTGCCTCTCAGGGGCTCTCCGGCCAGGCCCTCCAAACCCACCCCTGGACCACACGGCTTTGGCAACGGGGCTCCTGTAGACGTGGCCAAAAGAAGCAGTTCAGGACTATTAAAGAGCCATTTTATTTGTATAAAGCAAACAGTGTGAAACAAACTTTCTACTTGTTGGGGTCGGGAAAAAAAAGAATCCTTCATGCACGGCATGTCTTGTTTCCAAAGGGTAGAAGCGATAATGCAGACAAAAACAGCGGCAATTTTTCTCTCGGTGGATCCCGGCAGACTTGTCAAGATGCATATAGACCAAATGACATCTTTCGAGAGAGAGTCTCCTTGCCTGTGCATTATCTTAAATAGGCCTGTCAGACTGAGCCGTGCAAGATAGGACTCGCTGCCCATGGGGGCCGGCCTCGGGAAAGAAGCGCGTGGAGACAAAGGTGCATCGCTTTGAAATGTCTGCCACGAGCACACGCCAACAAAGGCAGGACAAACACTGGGCAGCTCAACAGCTGGGGCGGTCCCGAATTCTCATCCATCCTCATGGAATGGGCTAGAAAAGGAGGGCCTCCCACAGATAAAAGCTGTGCCCGGTGCACACGTGGTCTTACTGAGCCGCTTACAGAGGGCAGGATTTCTCCTCTCCTAGCAGCCAGGATGCTGTGCAAAGTACCTGAGAGGCGCCTGCTGCCGGCATGCCAGCAGGCTCAGGTCAGGTCTGCCCTTCTTCCTCTCTTCAGCACTACCCTGTGCTCTGCTGGCTGCCAGATGGTCTCTGCCACCTTCGCCTCGGGCAAAAGGCCGGATACAGCAGCACCGGCTTGGTCCTGCAGAGGGTCCTTGCAAGACCAGACAGACATCGCAGGCTTGGCAACCGTCACCGCTTCCCCTGCAGCCAATCCGGAGGCAGCTGACTATCCTGAGCAGTCCGGAGGGAACCCGGCAAGAGACCAGAGGCCCAAAGCTGAAGGGGCTGGAGAAGAAGATGCAGGGAAGAGGAGGCGGCGCATCCCCTGGAGGAGCAAAGACAGGGCTGCGGCAGAGCTGGGGGCAAAGCAGGGCTACTTTTGGGCAGGAACACACAGGAACGGAGTTCCGGCTGGATCCCAAGTTGGCCACGCCCAGCAGGAACTCATTAGCATAACACGCCACACCCAACAGCAGAAACTCATTAGGATTGGCTACATTCGGGGTGTGTGGCCTAACATGCAAAAAAAGGCCCTGGGTTTTGTCAACAAACAAGGTAAAGAGAATAAGAAGCAAAAGGTGGGTGTGGCTGGATGACCACACTTCTGGTAACATGGGGGTGTGGCCTAATATGTGAATGAGCGGTGCTGTCAGGGGTGTGGCCTAATATGCTAATGAGTTCCTGCTGTTGGGTATGCCCTATTATGCTAATGAGTTCCTGCTGGGCTTTTTCTACAAAAAAAGCCCTGGGGCAAAGATTTCGGCTGGTCAGTCCTGCCCCTTCCGGGCAAGCGCTCCTCCATGGGGGGAGCCTTTCTCCCCCTCCGCCATGTATTGCTTTGTCAGCACAGAATCGAAAGGTGGAGAGTTTGTGTTCGAAAGATCATAATTGCCTTTCCAATTAGCCAGGCTTGGAGAAGCAGAGCAAGAGGAGCGTGGCCTATTTAGCCATTTCAAAAGATCCAGGCGAGTGTGCCGATAGTCACCCACATGGACTCACTGGCAGAGAAGACGACAGCACGGGGGCTCCTGCCTGAAACAGCCGATCGCAGGGCAAAGGCAGCCATTCCATTTGGAGTCTTCAGGGTATCGCTTTAGAGCCTGAAGAATCGGCCCCCTTGCCAGCCCTCGCCCCTTCGAAAACAATGTGCATGGGCCAGATTTCCACAACAGCTTAGAAAAAGTTCAAATGGGAGACTGGTTGCAGAATTTGGCTTCCAGAGATTCTGGTGGGGCGGGGGGATGCCTGGCTAAAAGATGTGCTGCCAAGTGTGGCAGAGGCCAGGGCGTCTGATATCCTGCAAGCTAGAGGAGCGGCTGGATTTGACTGCCAGTGATGGGGATGGGGGCTTCTCCCCCAGCATAGCCTTGTCCCCTTCCCCAGGAAGTTCACACCCAGAATGTATCATACAAAATCAAGCCAACGGTGGGATGAATTGTGCAGAAGAAAATCCCAATCATGTGCACGAATCACAGAATTTACTTTTTCCTACTGCCGATTGCCATTTTGATTTTTGGGCACAGAGAACCCAAAGCCCAGACTCCCAAGGGCACTGAGGAGCTGCTCAGAAATGAAGACAGCCCCACCTGAAAGAAGGAGAAGAAGAGGAGGAGAGATTGGATTTATACCCCGCCCTTCACTACCCAAAGGCGTCTCAGAGCAGCTTACAAACTCCTTTCCCTTGCCCTCCCCACAACAGGCACCCTGTGAGGTAGGCGGGGCTGAGAGAGCTCTGGAGGAAACTGCTCTTTTTCAAGGACAGCTCTTATCAGAACTACGGCTTGCCCAAGGTCATCCAGCCAGTGCAAATGGAGGAGTGGGGAATCAGACCCGGTTCTCCCAGATTAGAGTCCGCACACGTAACCACTACACCAAACTGGAGGGTGGATTCTATGGCATTCTACTAGAGTTGCCAGCCTCCAGGTGGACCTTGGGATACCCTGGAATTACAGGTCATCTCCAGACTACAGAGATCAGCTTCCTTGGAGAAAATGGGTGGTTTGCAGGATGCTGCTCTTACACACACGCACCCAGTGGGCTGGACCCCAATGAGTCAGGGCCGTCTAGTTTCTGTCTTGGCCCACCATCAGCCTCCCAGGTTTGACAAAGGGGTGCGACGGGTAACGCTTATGGCAGTGCTTCCGTGGAAGAGAAGATGGTTAACGCACTCGTCTGCCATTTCCTCCCAAAGTCAATCCACTAAGCTCTGTTTTTAACAAAACAATTTTCTTTTGGAACATCATAATTTTCAATCACAATGTTAATGTCAATGGGGAAAGGCTTTCCTGTCCACGCATTATGGTGCTTTGTTTTGCATTCAAATGAGTCTGATAGAGGGGGGGAAAACCATCAGGCAATGTTTTTATCTTCGGTAGAAATAGGGAATAAAAGGATTCGGTTTTGCATGCTGGGCCCTACCATCCCCAGTAATGAAGTGATTCATGTTTTCTGAAGGCCTTCTTGCTGAGGAAGCACAAAATCGTATTAATTTTTATCTCCCGTATTTTCTTGGCTTTCCATGGTACTCCACATTAGCAGCCATTTTTGATGTGCTAAGAAAGAAACACACGGAGTGGCACGTGGTACATTCACACCGCCAACTGAGAAAAGAAACCACAAACATTAACAAAGTGGAACTGTCACTGAAAGACTTCTGAAAGGGTACAGGGCATGGCTGTGTTGACTCCTTGGGGCCCCCAAGGAGACCGCTTCTGTTTCATAATATGGTTTGTGCCAACATCAAATTGCCAGTCATGCAGCGGCTTCTGCTGAGAGCAACCACCAGCCTTGCCAAATGAAACAGGGACATTTTCATCTGCATTCTTCTGATCTTCTTCCATTTCTTCTCTCCGCCCAGGAGCTATCAGTCACTGTCCACCTTATCTCCAGTTTCATTGCACTAGCAGACAGCGGACAGTGCTCCGCAGTCTACCAAGCTGTACTGCTTGTACAGAAAGCCCCCTGGCCACTGGTTCCAGGCAGAACAGTGCAGGTGGCTCAGGTCAGATATCGTGCTCGAGCTTGGCCGGGACCGCAGACAGCCTCTGGGCAGCCTCCTCACCCCCTACTGGTCAAAAGCAAGCATTACTTCAGGTTATTGTTAATCACCATGTTGTCATGTGTATCGCAATAGGTAGTCATTTTCTTCCTCTTCCCGAAGGTAGAGAAGCTGTTCTTGGCCTCCTGATCCAGAGAAGGGGGCCCATCCTTGGTGGCAGGCATGGTTGGGGTCCCTGGAATATACACATTATGCTGATAATCCAAGGGTGAGGTGTGTTGCGTGTACATGGGGGCATATGGAGGGGTCCAGATGCTGTTGGGGGGCCCAGATGTCTTCTGGAGCTCTGCAAAAAACCCAAAACATTTCCCAAATGAAGGATGGAATGTCCAAGAAGTAGAAAGACCTATGGCATACCGCCTTCACCTACTTTATTGATTCGTTTCCCACTTTTTGGAAAAATGGAAAGGAATCACAAAGCGACACCAGAGCGAAGGTTCAGTGCCAAGTGTTTCTTGGGAAGTGGTTTTCCAATGCCTAGTTTACAAGACACCCCGAACAAATGCCCCATCCATCTCCATGGGCATGGAATGTATCACAAGGCAAATTAAACAGATGCTTTCAGGGCTGTGATGGGGGAGGACACACACATACGCACACACGACAAACTACCCCAGTCCCATCCCTACACATTTGCACCCCATCACTCAGTTCTGCCAGCACCTCGTCACTACTAATTTATAGGAAGGAGGCAAAACTGGAAGTTCACAAAGAGAGCCAGTGTGGTGAAGCGATTAAGAGTGTCGGACTAGTATCTGGGAAACCCATGGGAAGCTTGCTGGAAGACCTTGGGCCAATCACACACTCTCAGCCTAATCTACCTCACAGGGTTGTTGTGAGGAGACAATGGAGGAGAAGAGAATAGTGTGGAATACCACTGAGGAGAAAGGTGGGGTTTAAATGAGAAGGAGGAGGAGGAGGAGGTTGGATTTATACCCCACCCTTCACTAACCCAAGGAGTCTCAGAGTGGCTTACAATCTCCTTTCCCTCCCCCTCCCCACAACAGACACCCTGTGAGGTAGGTGGGGCTCTGACAGAAACGGCTCTTTCAAGGACAGCTCCGAGAGCACTTGTGACTGCCCCAATGTCACACCAGCAGCTGCATGCAGAGGAGCAGGGAATCGACCCCAGTTCTCCCAGATTAGAGTCCGCACCACACCAGACTGGCTCTCTAAAGATCTAAATAAAGCACAGAGGGCCAGCGACCTGCTCCTGGGATCCCTGCAGCCCACAACTCACCAGACACCGGAGTGACCAGGGTGCGCAGCCTGTCGTGTTCCTTCTGGGCACCTCGCCGGCCTCCCCCAACGTCTTCTAGGCTTCGTGAGCTAAGAAGGCAGAGCAAAGACACAGAAGCAGCCACAGTTAGGCGCTCGGCTTCCCGGGGCCAGCAGTCATCGTGACCCAACCCGAACCCTTCTTACCTTTTCAGGGCTGACTGCTGAGCCTTCGAGGGTAGCCGGTCCGTGTTGGGCTGTTTCGCCTGCAAAGAAGGGGAAAGAGGAATGGGACGGGCCGCCGTCATGGTCATGACACTCAAACGCCACCGGGAGCCTTTACGCTTCCGCAATAGGCTGTTTGCAATTGTAATGGCAGATGTGAATGCTTCGCCGGAAGGGGGCCGAGCAGGAGGCCTGTGAGGTCTCTCCAGAGCCCCACTCCAGGCAAATGGCTGGACTAATTTCAGGGCTGGGATGACCTCAGTCCGACTAACAGGCTACGGCCGACGGTTCCTGCTGCATAATATAGCAGCATCCCCACCACCACCACCTCTGCCATTCCTGGGATTTCAGGCCTTGTGACCAGAATAAGAGAGTGCTGTTCAGCGGAGTGGCACGGCAGAGCAGTGTGGACACTGCAGCCGGGGGTGGGGTGGGAGGCACAGAATGGTGCTGGGGGCCTGGGGCCAGCCAGGGTGCTGGGGCGGGCAGGAGGGGGGGATATTTTGGAAAGGATCAGGAGGCTCGATGGGAGCGAGGGGGGGGCAGCCCTGGGTGTTCTGGTGACGGGGCAACTGACTCGGGGAGAATATTTTACCGGGTGAGGGAGGGGAGGCGTCCTGGTGTACAGCCTGGTCTGTTCAGATCTCGGAAGTTAAGCACAGTCAGCCCTGGTCCGTACTTGGAGGGGAGACCTCCGAGGAAGTACCCTCCAGAGGAGGACCCTGGCAAGCCACCTCTCTGCTTCTCCCGGGCCTTGAAAGGAGCCCCTTGCTGGGGGCAGCAGAAATCAGCTGCAACTTGACAGCCATTATCTAATTATTTATCTATCTATTTATTAAACTGGATTTGCTAGGCCAGCCTTCCCTGTAAGCAGGGCTCCGAGTGGCTTACAACAGCGTAAAAGACAATAAACGGTTTGAATTAAAACCAACATGAAAACTACCTTTACGTGCGTGGACACACACACACACACAAGGGGGGGGGAGAGAAAGAGGTCAAGCAGGGCCTGATGGCCTGGGGTGCTGGGGTTTCAGTGGGGCATAGCCAACTAACAATGCACCCATGTACGAAGCACCCTGCTGGATCAGGCCAGTGGTCAGATAAAAGGAACAGGCCAGAACAGATGAAAGGAAGTCCTTGTTCACCCAAAGAGTGATTAACACATGGGATTCACTGTCACAGGAGGTGGTGGCGGCCACAAGCATGGATGGCTTCAAATGGGAATTCGCATATGGAGCAGAGGTCCATCAGTGGCTGTTAGCCACAAGGTATAGATAGGGACTCTCAGGCTGGGGCAGGTGATGCTCTGTATTCTTGGTGCTTGGGGGGGTCTACAGTGGGAGGGCTTCTAATGTCCTGGCCCCACTGCTGGACAGTGTTCCCTCTAAGCTGAGTTACTGTGAGCTAGCTCACAGTTTTTTAGCCTCCGGCTCACACATTTTTGCCCTCGGTCAGGAAGGATGGCTCCAGAGCAAACTCATTTATGTGGTATCCAAATCGCTCGCTCACAACTTTAATGCCAGGAGCTCACCAAGTAGAAATTTTGCTCACAAGACTCCACAGCTTAGAGGGAGTCTTGCTGCTGGACCTCCTGATGGCATCTGGTCTTTTTGGCCACTGTGTGACACAGAGTGTTGGACCGGATGGGTCATTGGCCTGATCCAACATTGACTTCTCTTATGTTCTTTATAAGAGGGAATTAGATAAGCATCCGGAGCAGAGGTCCATCAGTGGCTATTAGCCACAAGGTATAGATAGGAACTCTCAGGCTGGGGCAAGGGATGCTCTGTCTTCTTGGTGCTTGGGGGGGGGGGCAACAGTGGGAGGGCTTCTAATGTCGTGGCCCCACTGCTGGACCTCCTGATGGCACCTGGTATTTCTGGCCACTGTGTGAGAGAGTGTTGGACTAGATGGGCCATAGGCCTGATCCAACATTGGCTTCTGTTATGTCCCTGGAGTGCACTATCCCGGTACAGGCAGTGCCCCCCCCCCGACTCCCTGGAGGGTCCAAGACGTAGAGAGGCAGATGGCCTCCCCTGGTCTTGCCTCCAGGAACTTCTAGAAGGAGAGGTGGCAAAGGCAGCCTGTGCAAGTGCTTCCTTCACCCAGGCGAGGCATCGCCTGGAGCCACCAAAGAGCGAACTGGCCCAAAGGAGGTTCCAGAGGGGCTCTTTTCTTCTGGGCCAACCAACACGGACTGTTTTGCAACTCCCTGAGGGCACAGAGGGACTGAGTGGCTTCCGCCCAGGGGTCCTTCCAGCTGGCATCTCTTGACTCCTCTGCGGCGAAGACAGGTAGCAGTGGGGTGGGTGACCGGGCACCCTGCAGGCGAGAGCTCTGTCCACGGGGTGGCGTCTCTGACGGCCCATTCTTCAAGGCCCCACCGGGACCCATCCATCTTTGCGGCCCACCTCCCCGGAGGCCGCCTGCCTGGCGATGGAGCGCTGCAAGTGATAAGGAGGAAGGCCCGGGCACGGAGCCCGGCCTTCCCTGCCTGCCTTCTGGAGCAAGCGGGGCAACAGGACAAGGAGGGGGACTCTGTGAGAGATCTCTGCTCTGGGGCCCAGCAGGGCCTGTTCGAGGCCAGGGGTCAGCTCAGGCAAGGCGCCCCTCTCCCTTCTGCGGCCTGGGCTGTTTCCAGCAGGGCAGACAGGGGGCGCCAGGCTCCTCCCAGCCCCACCCCAATTCCCTGGAGCCAGCCAGAGCCCTGCAGCCCCCCCCCCTCGACTGGGGACCTGGAGGCCTGGTCCGGCCCCTGCCAGCCAGAGGGGGCAGCTCTGGGGGGGGCAGGGGCGGATGAAGGCTCGCTGGTGCCCGAAGCACTGACCAGTCTCGGTGCCCCCCCTCCTTTCCACACTGACCCCCAGTCCATTTGAGTTGTCGACCAGCTGCGGGGAGAGGCCAGGCCAAGCCAGGCGGCGCGCCTTTCCAAGCGCTCGCCTCGCCCGTGCTCCGCGGGTTCCCAGTTCTGGGCGTCAGGCTCGCCGGCTGGTGGACGGAAAGCGCCACCGGCTGCGGCTGCCTTTGCAAATCCCGGCTTGGGCCCTGCAGCCAGGCTCTTCGACGCCGGCCTGCTCAGCATGGGGGTCACGTCCCGGGAAAAGCCGGCTCGCTAAAGGCAGGCAGGCGGGCAGGAGGACAGGCAGCCCTGCCATGCCCGGGCCTGGCCCCAGTCTCTGCGGGCGGCGGGGAAAGGCCGGAGAGCGGGGAGCGCAGCCAGCCGCCCGACGGCAGGGAAGGGAGAGGGGGGGCTCTTTGTTTTTCCTGTCGGGTCCGTCCTGCTGGGAGTCTGCCCCCGCCCCCCGCACAGACTCCCGCCTTCTCCCCGGGAGAGCCGCGGCCTTTCTTCGAGGGGGGGGAGTTTCGCCAGCGTCCCCCTGCGAGGGGCTCTGCCTCGGTTCTGCTCACGCGGGGAAGGCCTCTCTCACTCGCCGAGGATGCGGCCGGGGGAGCAGGGGCAGTGTTCCCTCTAAGCTGAGTTAGTGTGAGCCAGCTCACGGTTTTTTTAGCCTCCAGCTCGCAGATTTTTGCCTTCGCTCCAGAGCAAGCTAATTTTATGCAGTGGCCAGATCGCTCGCTCATAGCTTTAATGCCAGGAGCTCGGAAAGGAGAATTTTTGCTCACCAGACTCCACGGCTTAGAAAAAGCCTTGCCGAGATGTGCCGTCCGGAGTTTTGGGCGCCCTCGCCAGAGCATCTCCTCCTCCTCCTCGCAGAACATCCGACGCCTCCCCCTTCCTCCGCCTGAGCGGCGCTGACACCCGCATCTCTTCCGACCCCTCACGTCCTTCTCGCAGCCTCCCGGGCGATCCTGCGCCTCCTCCCCACCCCCCACCTCTGCCTCTTGTTGGGGGGAAGGGGAGGGGGGCCGGGAGGCCAAGGCCGGGAGAAGCCTCCGGAGACCCCCGACCGACCCCAGGACCGCAGGGGGGCCCTCCTCGGCCCCAAGAGCAGCCCCGGGGCCGGTCGCTTGAGCCCCGAATCCCCGAGGAGAGACACACACCCCCAAGCAACTTTATTTTTTCAACAAAATTGATGGAGTTATTTTAAGGGGGTGCTATTCACATGAGGCTGTTTTAGTGACAGAATCACGAGCCGGTGGGCTGAAGTGCTGAGTATCGACCGTCGAATGCCCGTTTCGTGTGGCCTCGGAATGTCCCTGCAGTGGGGCAGATTTCAGAGTTTTC
>NW_015175443.1:234883-237470 GCF_001447785.1 Gekko japonicus
GGGGCTTGAGGGTTTCTCGCCGGGGGAGGGGGGCTCTGCAGGCTCCCCCGCGCCCCGCAGCACCCCCAGAGCTTACCTGGCCGGAGGGCTGCAGCGCGTTCTTGGCCCCCCGGGCGCTCGGGGGCCCGTTCTCGGGGCCCTTCTCGTTGTTCCGGGGCGGGTCCGGCCCGTAGGGCTTCAGGAACATGAAGTCGCTCTTGGCCGACTCCGGGGTGAGGCAGACCTTGTAGCAGTAGCCCGGGGGCCCCGCCAGAGCGCCGCCCTCCCCGCCGCCCGCGGGCGCCTTGTTGCCAGCGGCGGCGCCCGGCGGGTTGGCGTTGTTGGCGTTCTTGAAGAGGTCCGACGGGGCGGGCGAGCGGCGGCGGCAGCAGTCGGCGGCGGCGGCCGGGAGGGCGCAGGAATAGTCGCGCAGGGTGAGGCGGTCCTTGCGGCACTTGACGGCGGTGAGGACGAGGATGGCCACCAGGAAGGTGAAGGAGACGGAGCCGAGCGAGACGATCAGGTAGAGGGTGAGGGGCGAGGCCCCGGGGGGCTCGGGCCCCAGCGGGAACTCGCTGAAGTCGGAGAGCACCTCGGGGACGCTGTCCACCAGCGAGAGCAGCAGCGAGACGGAGGCCGAGAGCGGCGGCTGCCCGTTGTCGCGCACCTGGACGAGCAGCCGCTGCCGGGGGGCGTCCTTGTCCTGGAAGGCGCGGACGGTGCGGATCTCGCCGGTGTAGAGGGCCACGCTGAAGAGGCCGGCCTCGGTGGCGCGCAGGAGCTGGTAGGAGAGGCGCGCGTTCTGCCCGGCGTCCGCGTCCACCGCCGACACCTTGCCCACCAGGTAGCCCGGCTCGGCCGAGCGCGGCACCACCTCGACGGCCAGCGAGCCGTTGCGGGGCACGGGCGCCACGATGACGGGCGCGTTGTCGTTCTGGTCGAGGACGAAGACGTGGACGGTGACGTTGCTGCCCAGCGGGGGGAAGCCAGCGTCCTGGGCCAGCACCTGCACCTGGAAGCTGCGGATCTGCTCGTAGTCGAGGGAGCGCAGGGCGTACATGTGCCCGCTGTCGGAGTTGATGGAGACGTAGGTGGCCACCGGCATGCCCTGGATCTGCCCCTCGGCGATGGAGTAGGAGAGGTAGGCGTTCTGCCGGGCGTCCGGGTCCCGCGCGCTGACCGAGCAGATGGAGGCCCCCGGCGCGTTGTTCTCCAGCACGTAGACGCTGTAGGAGGGCTGCAGGAAGCGGGGCGCGTTGTCGTTGACGTCGGAGACCTGGACGCTGAGCGTCTGGCGGGTGGCCAGCGGCGGGGAGCCCCGGTCCCGCGCCGTGATGCTGAGGTTGTACTCGGCCACCGCCTCCCGGTCCAGGGCCTGCGTGGTCACCAGGGTGTAGTAGTTGGGGAAGGAGGCGCGCAGCTGGAAGGGCACGTCGTCGGGGATCTCGCAGCTCACCTGCCCGTTGTCGCCCGAGTCCCGGTCCAGGACGCTGATGACGGCGATGACGGTGCCCGGCGGCGCGTCCTCCAGGACAGGCGTGGAGACCGAGGTGAGGGCCACCTCGGGCGCGTTGTCGTTGACGTCGAGGAGGTGCACCAGGACGCGGCAGTGGACGGCCACGGCGGAGGGCCCGCGGTCCTTGGCCTGGACGTAGAGCTCGTGGAGGCTGGCCCGCTCGTAGTCCAGCTGGCCCTTGAGGCGCACCTGCCCGCTGCGCGCCTCGACGGCGAAGAGCTCCCGCACCCGCGGCGGCGCGTGCCCGCTGAAGGAGTACTCCACCTCGCCGTTGGCGCCCTCGTCCGGGTCGGTGGCGTTGAGGCGGACGACCGGGGTGCCCGGGGGCGCGTCCTCGGGCAGGCTGACGCTGTAGGAGGACTGGTCGAAGGCCGGCACGTTGTCGTTGGCGTCGAGGACGGTGACCACCACGCGGGCCGTGCCGGAGCGCTCGGGGACGCCGCCGTCCAGGGCGGTGAGGAGGAGGCGGTGGCCGCGCTGCTGCTCGCGGTCGAGGCCGCGCTCCAGGACCAGCTCGGCGAACTTGCTGCCGTCGCTGCGCGTCTGCACCTCCAGCGAGAAGAAGCCGTTGGGGCTGAGACGGTAGGTGCGCAGGGAGTTGGCGCCCACGTCCGGGTCCTGCGCGCTCTCCAGCGGGAAGCGGGCGCCCGGCAGCGCCGACTCGGTCACCTCCAGCACGTACTCCGGCCAGGGGAAGCGCGGCGCGTTGTCGTTGATGTCCAGCACCTCCACCTCCACGCGGTGCAGCTCCAGCGGGCTCTCCATCACCAGCTGCAGGTGGAGCAGGCAGGCGGCGGCGGCGCCCCCTCCCCCGGCGGCCCCCTCCCCCACCGCCTCGCGGTCGACCTTCTCGTTGACGAAGAGGATCCCGTTCTCCAGGTTGACCTCCAGGTGCTGCCGCCCGCCCGCCCGGGAGACCGTGCGGAAGCGCCGCGCCGACAGGCGGCCCACGTCCAGGCCCAGGTCCTCGGCCAGGTTGGCCACGAAGGCGCCGTGCTCCAGCTCCTCCGGCACCGCGTAGCGCAGCTGCCCGCCCGCCCCCGGCGCCAGCCAGCCGGCCAGCAGGAGCAGCAACGCCGCCGCCGCCGCCAG
>NW_015175443.1:237489-239066 GCF_001447785.1 Gekko japonicus
CCTCTTCAGCGGCCGCCGGCCGGGACGCGCCGCGACTGTCGGCGGGCAGGGGGAGCCGCCGGGGGAGGCGCCGCGGCGCGCCATTTCAGCACCGCATTGGTGGACAGCGCCGTCGAGCCCGAGCCCCGGCAGCGGAGGCGAGCCACAGCCAGGCAGCCAGGCAGCCACCGAGCGAGCGAGAGAGCGAGCGGCGAAGGGGGGCTGGCGGAGCGCTTAACCTCTTCGCCGCCGGAGCCCAGGAGGAGCAGGAGAAGCAGGAGGGGGCGGGCGGGCAGCGGCGCTGTGCCGGGAGAGCGCGGTTCTTCCTCCGCCGCCGCGAAAGGTCGGCTCCTCGGCCGGGCAGAGGGGCGCGCCGCTCTTCTCCGCCGCCGCGCCAGGAGCGTCTCTCTCTTCTCTCTCTCTCTCTCCTTCTCTCTCTCTTCTCTCTCTCTCTCCTTTTCTCTCTCTTCTCTCCCTCTCTCTCTCTCTCTCTTCTTCTCTCTCTCTCTCTGCGCTCCCCCAGCGAGGAAATGGGCTGTGACGGCGCGGGAGGCGCTCGCTGGCCAGCCGCAGCCCCCGCTCGCCTCCCCCGCCGGGAAAGACCGGTGCCATCCATCCCTCTGGAGGTGGGGTGGGGGGGAAGCGGAGTCCCTCCCCGCGCCGGGGTCCGTTGCCAACCCTGGCTGGAGGGCCGTCCCGCGTTCTCCCCCCCTCCCCAGACCCGGCGCGGGGACTTAACCTTTAGCAGATGGTTAAGCCGCTGCCGAATTGATTACATTGGCCCGGACGCCGCTCCGCGTGTAATGCCGGCTTTGCTCCTCATTACCCGCGGAGGGGATTACAGGCCAGACAGCCGGATCAGGACGGATCCCCGCGGGGCGAAGGAACACGCGCTCGCCCCCACACGCGCACGCCCCCCTCGCGGGGCAAGGGGCAGAGAGCGCCCGGAGGGAGGCGAGCGCTTGCCTGCGCCCCCTCGCTACAGGTTGCCCGTCCGCCTCACCACCGGGGGGCTCTGGGGGGGTAGATGGATGGATGGATGGGGGGGCCTGCGCAGTGGCGGTCCCAGACCCACGGATTCGGGCCCTGGGGGGCTCAGCCGCCTCTTCCGCAGCCAGCCAGGACTAGCCGGATGAGGCTCTCGGTGGGGCCAGGTGCCCCCGGACAGCCTCCCCCGGGACGCCCCCACCCCCCGGACAGGACGGTCCAGCCCAAGGGCCCGAAGACCCCCTGCACCCTCCGAGTCGGGCGGGCACCCCAGGGACCCCAGGAGGGTCTGCTGCCTGCCCCGGGCTCGGGCTCGGCCCTCCAGGCTCTTCCCAAGCCGCCCCCCCCGCCCCCGTGGTGAGATTCGCTCTCTGGCGCGCCGGGCGGCAGGATCGGGGCCCCGTCCCCCGCGGCGGAAAGCAGCCGGTGGCTTCTGCCGCCGGCCTTAATTAGGGGAGCTTGTGGGAGCCGGCCCGGCCCGGCCCCGCCGGCCAAACCTCCCCGAGCCGGACTCGGTGAAAGGCGGGCGGATAATCTGTTAACCATCTATTTATGGGATTTCGGAGAGGCGCCGCCGCTGCTTCCCGAGGAGACTGAGCCGGGCCGGGGGG
>NW_015175443.1:239688-250496 GCF_001447785.1 Gekko japonicus
GTTTAAAGTTTAAACCCCTTCTCACTAGAGTTGGGCCACAGATCAAGGAAAGAGGGAAGGAAAGAGAGAGAGTAGACAGAAGGAAAGAAGGAAAGGAAAGAGGGAAAGAAAGAGAAGGAAAGAAGGAAGGAAAGAGGGGATAAAAAGAGAGAAGGAAAGAGGGAAAGGAGGAAAAAAGAGAAGCAAAGAAGTGGCCCAGGAGCCGGGGAGGGGGGCGCCTCCGGGGCGTCTCTCCGGCGCTGCACCTCCCCGAGGGGGCCGGCGAGCCTGTCGAGAATTGCTCCCCCGCGGCCGCTGCAGCGTCTCCCCCGGCGGGCGGAGGTTTGGCGCCTGCGTCCTCCTCCTCCTCGTGCTGGGGAAAAGATCCGGGGAAAGTTTCTGTCTCCGCTCCACCACCGGCCCCGCGAGCGGCGCCCGCGCCCGCCTCTCCCCTCGGCCGCCCTCCCAGACGGAGAGGCCACCTGCTGGGAACACCCGGCTCCTTGGCGGAGCGTCTCCCACCGCTTAACCCCTTCCGCGCTGCCCGCCCACCTGATCCGCTCAGAGCCGCTTGCCCGCCTGCCTGCCTGCCTGCCTGCCTGCTGCTGCTGCTGCTGCTGCAGGGGAGGGCGGGGGCGAGCCGGGGGCGGAGGCCCCCCCACCTGTTGGCCCCACCCTCCCCACGGGCTCCGCCTCCGTCCAGGCAAAAACCCCCCAGTCACGCGTCGCCCTGCCTCCGTCCTCCCCAGAACCAAAATATTGGTGGGGAAATGAAAGGGCTGCTTCTCCCCGCCCCGCCCCACGGATCTGGAGACCCTGCCAGCTTGGCGAAGCTCCGACCGCGCGCTGGAGCGAAGGGAGGGACCGGGAGCCCCCACCCCGCTGCCCCGGCTGGAGTCCCGCCTGCGACCCCGTGGGAGGCAGCTCCGGGGAGGCCAGGCGGAGGCGGCCAAGAGGAGTTCGGCACCTTTTCCCGCGGGCTGCCCCCTTGGCTTTCTTTCCCGGGTATGGTTGCCAGCTCCGGGTTGGGAAATACCTGGAGACTTGGGGAGTTGGAGCCTGGGGAGGGACGTCAGCGGGGTTGTCATGCCAGAGAGTCCACTTTCCAAAGCAGCCATCCCCCCCCCTGGAATGTTGCCTGGAGATCAGCTGTAATCCTGGGGGATCTCCAGCCACCCCCTGGAGGCTGGCAACCAGTGTTCCCTCTAAGCTGAGTGAGCGTGCGCTAGCTCACAGATTTTTAGCCTCTGGCTCACACATTTTTGTCTTCGCTCAGGAAGGAGGTCTCCAGCAGATACTAACTGATTGATGCAGGAGCCAAATGGCTCGCTCACAACTTTAATACCAGGAGCTCACAAAGGAGAATTTTTGCTCACAGGACTCCACAGCTTAGAGGGAACATTGCTGGCAACCCCACGTTCTGGGCTCACCAGCCTACCACGCATGCTCATTGAGTAGGGGCAGAACCAGTCCAACAGCCAGCCCTGTTGTGGTTGACAGCTCTGGCTTGGGAAATACCTGGAGATTTGGGGGAGGTGGAGCCTGGGGTGGGCGGGGTTTGGGGAGGGGAGGGACCTCAGCGGGGTTATCATGACAGAGAGTCCACCTTCGAAAGTGGCCATTTTCTCCAAGGAAAACGGACCCTGGAGACCAGCTGTAATTTTGGGAGTTTTCCAACCACCACCTGGAGGAGGGCGTGTTCTCCTTGCCAGCCTCCTTGCACCCCCCTCCCCAAGAGGAAAGGCCTTCCCTTCCCCCAGGGCCAGTAAGCGCCCTAGAGAGCAAACCAACCAACCCCATACCCTTGGTCTCTGCTGCTTCGAGTCTTGCAGGGCCGGCCTGCTGCTAGAGAGGGTGGGGGGATGGGGGGGGTGAACCCCGATCTCCTCCTAGCAGGTTGTGCCCATTGCTTGCCAGTCTTCATCCCCTAACCTGGCAACCACAATGTGAAGGGGGAGGATACTAGCCAATAAGTGGAGGAGGAGGTTGGATTTATACCCCGCCCTTCAGTACCCAAAGGTGTCTCAGAGCGGCTTACAAACTCCTTTCCCTTCCCCTCCCCACCACAGACACCCTGTGAGGGAGGTGGGGCTGAGAGAGCTCTGACAGAAACTGCTCTTTTTCAAGGACAGCTCTTATCAGAACTACGGCTTGCCCAAGGTCATCCAGCAGGTGCAAGTGGAGGAGTGGGGAATCAAACCCGGTTCTCCCAGATTAGAGTCCGCACACTTAACCACCGCACCAAACTGGCTCTCAGGTGAAACTTTTGTTTCTACACCCCCTACAATGGGCACACACACACACACACCCTTCCAGTTCTATTTAGGAACACCCGGATGCCGCAGGAAGGCCCAGATGGTGTTCATGGCTGGAAACAGCTCCTACCCGTGGGTGCAGCTCTGAGCAGGGAACCCTCTTGGGGTCTGTTTTCATGTATTATCAGAGCAACTGAGGGGATGGTAGATCTTGGAGAGGGGCACCAACCTCCGTGAACAAGCAGATAAGGAATACAGTGAACGATGTGGATCAGTGTAAGAATAGATGGGGAGCAGAGACAAACGATGGTCAAAATGTCCACAGAGAAACCTGCCTTCCCCAGAAATGCATACGTTAGGGTTAGCATCTTTCGAAAAACAAAAGAGAAGACTTGATTCCCGACGGACTACAAGCCCCTAGACAGGATTTTGTGGCTTGCGCTGCAAAAAAAAAATTCTGGTGGGGCCGCCATTACTTTTTAGGTCCGCCATTACTTTTAGGCGGGTAAACGAGGGTGGCGATCACACACGCGATCACACCAGCAATGGCTAGGTGCCGCCGCCATGACAAACGGGGTCATTTATTTTCGCTTTCCTCTTTGTGCGCATGCGCCATTGGGTGCTTGTGCACATCTTGTGGAGACTTGGGGGGGGGAACCTGTTTGCGAAGGGACATGGGCGGGCGCCGGATGCCACCACCGGAAACGCGATCAGACGCCAGCCCTTGCCCCGCGGTTTCCGGAAACTAGTACCTCGGAGGTACTAGTTTTTAACTCCGCATCTTCAGCGGGAGCCTCGGGTTCACCACGGGAGCGCTACGCTTCCCAGATGTTGCGGTGTGATTGCGCCCGGAAAATCTGCCTATCTTCCATCTCTGTAGCGTGGCTAATGCTCCGTGTGACCACAGCCACAGTAGAGCAATTTCTCAGGGTATATGATCTCTGAGCATGCCCCCCACTCAGGTATACTAGCAACATCATCAGATGTAGAGGAACAGGGAGGCCTTTTTATTTAAAAAACAACAACCTGATTGTATCTTGGAGCCCTCCGTCCCTTCCATATAGCTGTTCAGAATGAGCTGTTGCTAAAGACACAAAAGTATGATTTTGCTCTCCGTTTGAAAGGAATCCAGCAAACACCCAAACAATTCTATGCTGTTCGTTCTGCAAGATCTAAAGTTGTGAGTTGACACAGAGGACCAAATGACTCTGGGATAAGCGCTCTCACCCTGGGGGATACTTTGGTCACGTATTTCATTTTGCCAGCAGAGCTAGTAGAGACAATTTTATCACACTGGTTGCAGCTGTGTGGTATAATCATCGTCTATAGCCAGTCCAGGTTAGTTACTATCCGTGGGATTATTAGGAAAAGGACGGAAGATAAAACAGCCCTTGTACAGACCTATGATGCAGCCATTTGAAATACTGCACACAGTTCTGGGTGCCATATCTCAAAAAATATATATATTGCAGACCTGGAAAACGTACAAAGGACAGTTGGGCAAACAAGATGATTAAGGGATTGGAGCAGCTTTCCTATGAGGAAAGGTTGGAAGCGTCTGGGGCTTTTCAGTTTAGAACAGAGATGACTAAGAGGGGACATGCAAGAGGTTTGTAAAATTATGCATGGAGTGGACAGAGATGACAAAGAGAAATCTTTTTCCCTCCACACACTTCCAAAATCCTAGTACTGGGGGGTTGGGAGCAGACAAAAGGAAATACTACTCTACTCCATGAGTAATTGAATTATGAGATTCGCTACCAGTGGATGGGAGCTGCGGTGGCTCAAGTGGTTAAGACGCTGAACTGCAGGCTGTGGAAGGTCGGTAGTTCAGCAGTTCGAGACCCGAGTGTGCCGCATGACGGAGTGAGCTCCCGTCTCTAGTTCCAGCTCCTGCCAACCTAGCAGTTCGAAAGCAAGAAATTGCAAGTAGATAAATAGGGACCACTTCAGTGGGCAGGTAACAGCCTTCCATGCGCCTTGGTGTTTAGTCATGCCGGCCACATGACCACGGAGAAGTCTTCAGACAGCGCTGGCTCTTCAGCTTTGAAACGGAGATGAGCACCGCAACCCTAGAGTCAGACTCGACTGGCTTTCAAGCAAGGGAACCTTTACCTTTACCAGTGGATGTAATGATGACCACAGGCACAGAAGATTAGGCAGATCCCTGAAAGCGGTCCTTTGACAGTTACTGGGTGAGATTGGTAAGTGGAGCCTCCACATCAAGAAGCAGTAGACTTCTGAATACTCACGTAAAGAGGGGAAGGCCTCGGCCTCTATGCCTGGCTTGCTGGCCTTTCCAGGGTTAGGGGATGTGAAACAGGATGTCGGACTAGATGGACCACGGGTCTGATTCAGCTCATCTTGTCCTTGAGGTGTTTTGGTTTTATTTCCTTGGTGGGACCATCAGGAACCAGATCAAAATCACTTTGGGGGTGGGGGTACAACCTGCAGACTGTCTGTTGGCCATTCTTGGCCTAGATTACAGCCTTTGGCAGAGTTCTGAAGTCTTTTTGTCAAGAAAGGGGGAGAGCACACCTGGTCACAGGTTCTCCTGCTTCTTTAGCCAGGTTTCCCGTTTGGCTGACTTGAATCTCAACATGTCTTACAGAGGTGGCAGCAAATCCTGAGTTTAACAGCGGAGATAACGTTGGTTCTCCTAGCTCGTGGCCAACACAGGAATGGGTCCATATTTGGAAAGCACTTTGGCCACACCAGATCAGCTCTGGGTACTTTGGCCACACCAGATCAGCTCTTGGGTCGTTGTCGGAGCCTGTGATCCAAACCATTGCAGCGACTAAAGCACCGAGGAAGCGTTTCGGATCGTTTATTGAACACTCTTGTGGCAGAGTGATGTTCAGCTGGCCACAGCTACTGCAAGCCATCTTAGATATCGGCACAACACAGACAGAGGGCCTCCTCTGTTCCTAAGAACATAAGAGATGCCAATGCTGGATCAGGCCAAAGGCCCATCCAGTCCAACACTCTGTATCACACAGTGGCCAGAAATACCAGTGCCATCAGGAGGTCCACTAGTGGGGCCAGGACATTAGAAGCCCTCCCACTGTTGACCCCCCCCCCCAAGCACCAAGAAGACAGAGCATCCCTTGCCCCAGAGTCCCTATCTATACCTTGTGGCTAATAGCCACTGATGGACCTCTGCTCCATATACTTATCTAATTCCCTTTTGAAGCCGTCCATGCTTGTAGCCACCACCACTTCCTGTGGCAGTGAATTCCAAGTGTTAATCACTCTTTGGGTTCCACTCCTGTGAGCTTTGGGTTCCACCGTGACCCAGAACCTAAAAAGGTAAGTTAAACAGAATAGAGGGCAATTTTACTGAGGACACTTTGGCTAAACAATCTTTGGAAGGCACTTTCTGGGCCAGAAATCATCATCAGTGAAACACCAGCATGTGATTGCATCTTTGGAGGCCTCATTGATACTTTTATTCTGTGCCCATCTTGTATCTGTGCTGCATAATTGTATGATTGCATCGTATTATGATACAAACCAATATGCTCCTCATTCTGTTTGACCTCTGAAGAAGGGCTATACAGGCCGAAACACGTCAGGTCAAGTCCATTGGCCCTTGTGTGCTAAATTTTGGCATTTTTACACGAGGTGTGATTGGGCCCTTAGATGCTTTTTAATTCTTTGTTAATAAATAGAAGAAGACGAAGAAGAAGAGAAGAGATTGGATTTCTACCCTGCCCTTCACTTGGAGTCTCAGAGCGGCTTACAAACTCCTTCCCCTTCCCCTTCCGCACAACAGACACCCTGTGAGGTGGGTGGGGCTGAGAGAACTCTGACACAAGCTGCTCTTTTTCAAGGACAGCTGTGCCAGAGCTTGTGACTGACCCAAGGTCACATCAGCAGGGGCCAGAGGTCATTTCGGGGGGGACCGCGGGGGATCGCAGTTCCCCCAAGTGAGGTATGGGGGGGCGGG
Source organism: Gekko japonicus (assembly GCF_001447785.1). Taxonomy (NCBI): domain Eukaryota; kingdom Metazoa; phylum Chordata; class Lepidosauria; order Squamata; family Gekkonidae; genus Gekko; species Gekko japonicus. The sequence goes on from NW_015175443.1 coordinate 245,872, forward strand.
GCACATGACGAAGCCCCGCCCCCTGCTTCCGGCCGCCCTGCTTCCGGTCCTCATTCAGCCAGGAGGAGGCAGGAGAAGAGGGAGGGTAAGTTGCTTCCTCCCTGCCTCTCCCCACCCCTGCCTGCCTGGGGCCAGGGAGGGCCTTTGTGGGGCTTCCTTGCACTCCCGCCGGCCGGGACCATTGGGGGCGGGGTGTGTGGCCTTATGACACACTTCCGGTGATGTCAGGGGGTGTGGCCTTATGACACACTCCCGGTGATGTCAGGGGGTGTGGCATATGCTTATGAGTTATGCTAATGAGTTCCCCTAGCTCTTTTTCTACAAAACGACCTCTGGCAGGGGCAAGTGGAGGAGTGGGGAATCCAACCCGGTTCTCCCAGTTTAGAGTCCACGCACTTAACCACTACACCAAACTGGCTCCCGTATCTTTTCATACTATATAATTAAGTTTTTATTGTTGGCCCTCTGTTCTGTTTAACTTACCTTTTTAGGTTCTGGATCCCAGGTTTCAGGGTTACGTCCCCCACCCCTTTTTTTGTCCCTTGTTTGTTCCACCCTGACCCACCACCACCCACTTAAGCTACAGCGCCTCCTCTCCCTCCCTCTCTCCTAGTTCTATTCCAGGGGTTGTTTAGATGAGGACTGAGCTATAGAGAGTAAGAAGGGGGACATGTGGACAGGCTTCCTCCCGGGCCTGTCCCTCCCTCCTCGCCAGGGCATCTGCTGCTGCTTCCCCTGCCTGTGGTTTTGCCAGGAAGAGCCCGGCAGAGGTGAACACGTGGCTCAAAGTGCCGACAGGTGGCATGGATGGCAGCGGCACCTGTGCTGGGTGGAAACCAGCGGTCTGCAGAGCCAGGTGGCCGGCGTCCCACCTCGCTCCCAGCAAGCAGGACAGAGGGAGGCGTAACACTTGCAACCGATTTATTGGTTTGCAGGCAGGAAACCATCCCTACAGGCCCGCCGTGTGATTCGACAAGCTGGAGGGGGGGGGATTCACTTTCCCCAGCCAGGAGGACAGGTGTGCCACATAAACAGGGAAATTGGAGCACTGAGCCTCCTCCCGATCAGAGCTCCTCTGCCAAGCTGGAGACTGACTCACGGGCAGAAGGGAAGGCAGCCTTCCCTGACGTGCCTGCCCTGCGGAGGACGGGCCCGCGCTGTCCGAAAGGTTGCCCAGTTGGAAGCATGCCACGGAAGAGCCCCAGACTCCAGCAGCGAGAGCCCCCCCCCTCAACACGGCACAGCCCCACGCTGTGCTCTCAGTGCTCAGGCAACGTGGCATGCTTGGCCCAGGGAGGGGTTACTGTAGGTCAGAACTGTGTGGGTAGCCAGGGCAGAAACAGCAGGGGGTGTTGCTGGTCAGCACTGATGCGCGTCGGCAGCACCGGGCAAAGAACCAACGTCGGGAATAGCAGGGGATGCTGCAGGTTACAGCTGAGATGCCTTGGCACAGCTGCATCCTGGCGCCCGGCCGGGCCAAGAATATCATTCCGCTTTCATGCACACCAAATTCTTCGGATGATTTTTTTTTTTTTTTGGAACAATGCGCTAGAAATCTCTCGCTGGGGGATTTTCCAACAAATGCTGGCTATTTAGGGAGAGACCTTTGTTGCAAGATCTCATCTGGGAGCAAAATCTACGCTCCTTGGATAACAAATGGTGGATTTTATAGATGTGTGTGTGTGTGTGTGTGAGCTACAAGTCTGTTCCTGGGAATGGATCACTTGTTTAAAGCGGAGATGTGCCTGAAAGGCCGAGGCTGCTCTGGGGAGCATCCATGCGAGGAGTGGAAAGGGCGTGGAATGGGAGCCGAGCCCCCACACTCTTGCTCTTAATACGGAGAGTTGGGAGCAGCCAGTTGCACCTCTACAATCCACTGCTTGGGGGGGGGGAGTGCAGACGGGGAGGTGGAAGTGTTCGGTGATGTGGGCGCCTCTGTGAGTTAATCATCCGTCCTCCCCTTGAGGAGGTTCAGCTCTTCGCATTAAACTGGGGGAGATAAACAGAGGTGCCTTTAGGGGAACGAGGTGGCCATGTCAATCAGGCGTTTGTATTTATTAACTGGCCCGATGGACCGCAGGTCTCGCTGTGATAAGATAGAAAATATTAAAAAGCCTACACCTCGCACAAGGCGGGCAAAGCCTCTAATAAGCCATTCTAGTCAGGGACGAAGAGCAACCAAGTGCAGAAAGAAATAAATATGTCTTCCATTGTGCCCGGGAGGGTCCTTGGCACGTGTTCTGGCAAACTTGCTGGGGGGGGGAGGGGCCGCGCTTTGGAAAAAACCGCCTCGGAGAGCACATTTCCTCTTACAAAAAGCAAAAGAGCCTCCTGGTTCCAGCGAGCTCAAGTTATGAGGTTTCTAAGGGCTGCCTCACACATTCTCTCGTGAGAGCCAGTTTGGTGTCATGGTTAAGAGCCTGGATTCTAATCTGGGAGGACCGGGTTTGATTCCCCACTCCTCCACATGCAGCTGCTGGTGTGACCTGGGGTCACTCACCAGTTCTCTCAGAGAGAGAACTCTCTCAAGGGCAGTGCTCAAAAGAGCTCTCTCAGCCCCACCTACCTCACAGGGTGTCTGTTGTGGGGAGGGGAAGGGAAGGGAAAAGAGACTGAGCCACTCTGAGGCTCGGCGTGAAGGGCGGGAAATAAATCCAGTCCTCCTCCTCCTCCTCCTCCTCCTCCAAGCGTGCATCCACCTATAAATACAAACTCTGAGTGCAGCATAGAGATCCTGGCGAGCACAAGGGAGTGGGGACAGCTGTGGTTTCCTGCAAAGCCTCCTCTGTGGCAATGGGGTGTGTGTGTGTGTGCGTGCCGCTGTGCAGGGTGGGCGTGAAGCTGCCCTTCAGCCACAGTCCTACCCAGCAGACCAGCTCCTGCCAGTGGGCCAGGATCGTGCCCAAAATGCCGGCTCGGATTCTGCAGCCCCAGAACATGCCGAACCAGAAGGCACCAGAGTACTAAAGACGTGAGGTGAATCTGAGAGTGGATGGGATGAGAAGGGGGCACAGGGTCAGCAGCAGCCCAGCAGGGACCAAACGGCAGATACTCTGCGCCTCGCAGGCCAGCCAGTTGTTTGCAGAAGCAGAGCCAAGGGAGCAGCAAAAAAGGACACAGTGACCAGAGATAAAAGAACATGAACAGCAGCAGCAGCAGCGTGGTGCAGTGGTTAGAGTGTTGGGCTAGGATCTGGGAGATCCAGGTTCGAATCCCCACTCTGCTTTGGAGGCTCGCTGGGTGACCTTGGGCCAGTCACGCGCTCTCAGCCTAACCTACTTCACAGGGTTGTTGTGAGGACAAAACAGAGGAGAGGAGAACCTGTTTTGGGTCCCCACTGGGGAGAAAGGTAGGATATACATGACGTGAATAAGTAAATTAAAAAGCCTGCTGTTTCAGACCAGTCATCCACGTAGCCCGGCATCCTGTCTCACGTAGTGGCCCAGCTCAAAACGATGGTCACAGTTACTAAACAATCCAGAAAAAAATCCACAAAAAATGGAGAACTGTATAGTGATTGCGCTTAAGAAGATTTTAAACAGCAATTATACAATCATAATATGAAAAGTGAATACAAAATAGAGTAAACAATGTAACAAGGTGATAGAGATGTTAACGATGATCTCCGGAATATTCTACCGTTTCGACAAGTTCCTTCTTCCGAACAAAGATGAAGATAGATGAAGAGCATGCAGCGTCTCTGGTCAGTTTTTCAACTGGTAAAAAGGTAAAGGTTCCCTTGCTCGAAAGCCAGTCGAGTCCAACTCTAGGGTTGTGGTGCTCATCTCCGTTTCCAAGCCGAAGAGCCAGCGCTGTCCGAAGACGTTTCCGTGGTCATGTGGCCGGCATGACTAAACACCAAGGCGCCACGGTACGCTGTTACCTTCCCACCGAAGTGGTACCTATTTATCTACTTGCAGTGTCTTGCTTTCGAACTGCTAGGTTGGCAGGAGCTGGAACTAGAGATGGGAGCTCACTCCTTGTCATGTGCCTCTGGTAAATCAACTGGTAAATACCATTAATTTTCACTGATGTGTCATGACATTATCGGAACAAGAGTTTACAATAGTTCTCAATGGGCAAAATGCTGTGGAAGATCATCGTTAACATCTCTATCACATTGTTACATTGTTTACTCTGTTTTGTATTCGCTTTTCGTATTATGATTCTACAATTGCTGTTTAAAAACTTCTTAAGCGCAATCACTATACAGTTCTCCATTTTTTGTGGATTTTTTCTGGATCACGTAGTGGCCCACCAGGAGGGCCAATAATGGGGCATGGAGGTCAAGGCCTTCCCCTGATGTTGCCTGTGGCCACTGGGGTTAGAGATTCTCTTTAGCCACCATCGCTAGTCAGCGCTGATGGACCTCTCCTCCATGTCAGGAGGAGGCAGGAGAAGAGGGAGGGTAAGTTGCTTCCTCCCTGCCTCTCCCCACCCCTGCCTGCCTGGGGCCAGGGAGGGCCTTCGCGGGGCTTCCTTGCACTCCCACTGGCCTTGCAGGTCCACCACCGGGCCCCTCATGGGGCTCGGCAGTGGAGCTGCAAGGCTGGCGGTGGCAGCCGGGACCGTTGGGGGCGGGGTGTGTGGCCTTATGACACGTTTCCGGTGATGTCAGGGTGTGT
>NW_015175443.1:250799-254103 GCF_001447785.1 Gekko japonicus
GGCATATGCTAATTAGTTATGCTAACGAGTTCCCCTAGCTCTTTTTCTACGAAACGACCCCTGCTTAAAGCCATTTGTGCTCATGGCCATCTAGGGCAGTGGTGGCGAACCTATGGCACGGGTGCCAGAGGGTGGCACTCAGAGCCCTCTCTGTGGGCACGCGTGCCATCGCCCCAGCCAGGCCCAGACCATCACTAAAGTGTCGAATTCTCTGCCAAATAATTTTAAGTTAATGAAAGCATTTGGGATTGCTTTCCTTACTTTGTTTGGATCATCTTCTTAAGTTAATGAATGAGTTGTTTTTTCTAAAGTAAAACCTCAGTATTCAGGTTAAATTGCCGTGTGGGCACTTTGTGATAAATAAGTGGGTTTTTGGGTCGCAGTTAGGGCACTCGGTCTCTAAAAGGTCCACCATCACTGCTCTAGGGTTTCCAGGTGCACCTTGGCCTCTGGCAGGCGGCGGTAGGGTTGCCAGCTCCAGGCTGGGAAACTCCTGGAGATCTGAGGGTGGAGCCTGGGGGGGGGACAGGGGCCTGAGCGAGGTACGATGCCACAGAGCCCACCCTCCGAAGCATCCATTTTCTCCAGGGGAACTGATCTCCGTAGTCTGGAGATGAGCTGCAATTCCAGGGGACCCCCAGCTCCCACCTGGAGGCTGGCATCCCTAGTAAGGCATAGAAGGCAGTCTGAAGACTCAACCAAAGAGGAGGAGAGAAAACAGGAGTCTTGTGACAGGACAGCTCTTGGGGAAAGGGGGGAGAGGTCACAAAAATCTGGGGGGATTGGCATGTCTGCCCAATACGCTTGACTCTCTGCGTTCCAGTTGACTGCACAGCCAAGTGCCAGAGGAGGGGCTATAAATCTTCAGGCTACAGAACAGAAGAGAGTTCACCTGTCCTAACCAAAACCACCTCCTTGCCCCCCTCGTCCTCATGTAGCTGTTGAACTCCAACCACACTCAGAGGCTTCTGGTGCCTGCGAGCAATGCTCCCTCTAACCTGTGGAGTCCTGTGAGCAAAAATTCTATTCTGTGAGCTCCCGGCACTAAAGTTGTGAGCGAGCGGTTTGGCTGCTGCATAAAATCAGTTTGCTCTGGAGCCGTCCTTCCTGAGCTCAGACAAAAATGTGTGAGCCGGAGGCTAAAAGACTGTGAGCTAGCTCGCACTAACTCAGCTTAGAGGGAGCACTGCCTGTGAGTTGTGGGACGTCTGGCCATAACTCTGCTTTCAGTCGCCTCGATTCCTCTGGGTGCACCTCCGATTGAGAGCCTGCTTTTCCCCCTAATATGGCCGATGCCCCCCAATATCCAGCCTGCAGACACTGTACTATACATGGTTGCAGGGCGTAACAGGTTTAGTCCATGGGCTCCTCCTCCTTCAGTTAGCAACTTCATATGCTTTTTACGAAGTTGTTCAGGGTGGTGAAAACCAGTGAGGATTGTGAGGCACTCCAAAGGGATCTGTCAAAGATGGGTGAGTGGGCGTCAACATGGCAAATGGGGTTCAATGTGGCCAAGTGCAAGGTGATGCACATTGGAGCCAAAAGCCCTAAATATAAATACACATTGATGGGGTCTGAACTGGCAGAGACTGATCAAGAGAGAGATCTTGGAGTTGTAGTAGATAGCTCACTGAAAATGTCGAGACAGTGTGTGACTGCAATAAAGAAGGCCAATGCTATGCTGGGGTTTATTAGGAAGGGTATTGAAAACAGATCAGCCAATATTATAATGCCGCTATATAAATCAATGGTGCGACCTCATTTGGAATACTGTGTGCAATTCTGGTCACCACACCTTTAAAAGGATATTATAGCTTTGGAAAAAGTGCAGAAAAGGGCAACTCGAATGATAAAAGGGTTGGAACACTTTCCCTATGAGGAAAGGTTAAGGCGCTTAGGGCTCTTTAGCTTGGAGAAAAGACGACTGAGGGGTGACATGATTGAGGTTTATAAGATTATGCATGGGAAAGAGCAGGTAGAGAAAGAGGTACTTTTCTCCCTCTCTCACAATACAAGAACTCGTGGGCACTCCATGAAATTGCTGAGCGGTCGGGTTAGAACGGATAAAAGAAAGTACTTCTTCACCCAAAGAGTGATTAACACATGGAATTCACTGCCACAGGAAGTGGTGGCGGCTACAAGCATGGACGGCTTCAAAAGGGAATTAGATAAGCATATGGTGCAGAGGTCCATCCGTAGCTATTAGCCACAAGGTATAGCTAGGGGCTCTGGGGCAAGGGATGCTCTGTCTTCTTGGTGCTTGGGGGGGGGGTCAACAGTGGGAGGGCTTCTAATGTCCTGGCCCCACTGGTGGACCTCCTGATGGCACCTGGTATTCCTGGCCACTGTGTGATACAGAGTGTTGGACTGGATGGGCCTTTGGCCTGATCCAACATTGGCATCTCTTATGTCCTTATGTTCTTACCCTCATGGGGCTGAGGTGAATGTTGAGCCCACGAAGGGGTTTCTAACCCATGGAGCAGGAGAGCATCTGACAGAGCAACGGAACCTCCCAGTCCCATGGACCCCTGCACAAGTAAGGGAGAAGTGCCCCGATGATGATGCGCTGGGGAGGGGGAAGGAAGAGAAAAGCAGGGGGAGGTGGGAGTAGGGGAGGCGGGAGTAGGGAAGTAGACCCAGAGGCGGCACAAGGAGGACTCTAAGCGCAGACTCAGCACCAGACCCTGAGAGGAGAAGGAAGAGGTGAAGGAAGAGAAGAAGAAGAGAAGAGAGAGGAGGAAGAGAAGAGAAGAGAGAGGAGGAAGAAAAGAGAAGAGAAGGAAGAGAGAAGAAGAAGGAAGAGAAGAGAAGAGAAGAGAGAAGAAGAGAGAGAAGGAAGAGGAGAAGGAAGGGTGTTAGCCACCCTGAGCCTTCGGGGTAGGGCGGGATATAAATTCAAATATAAATAAATAAATAAATCCTTGGACATACTTTTCTCCCTTTCTCACAATACCAGGATTTGTGGGCACGCAATGAAATTAATGAGCAGTAGATCTAGAACAGAAAAAAGGAAGTACTTGCCACGTGGAATTCACTGCTGCAGGAAAGCTTCGAGAGGGGATTGGATAAACAGAGCAGAGGTCCATCAGTGACAATTAGTCCACAAGGTATAGATGGAACACTCTGGGGCCGCGATGCTCCGTATTCTTGGTGCTGGGGGGGGCAAGAGTGGGAGGGCTTCTGGAGTTCTGGCCCCACTGGCGGACCTCCTGATGGCACCTAGGGTTTGGCCACTGTGTGACACAAGAGGGTAGGACTGGATGGACCATTGGCCAAATCCAGCATGGCTTCTCTTATGTTCTTA
>NW_015175444.1:0-30900 GCF_001447785.1 Gekko japonicus
AAAATAGTCCCTCGTCAGGCTTTGCTATCAGGGACATGTTCCTCAGCTGGAACCTGGGTCATGTGGCAGTCTTCCTTCGGCAGGAAAACATTAAAATGGCAGCAGTTCGTGGAGTTTCTTGGCGGTGATTGCCCGGTGATTCGCATATGTGTTTATGCGCATGCGCAATAGACAAGGCAAAAAAAAGACAATCAACCAGCAGACAGCACACTCCGTGGTTGGCACACAGCAAATGTCTGGACAGTCCTCAACAGGGTGACCATGCAGTGAGGAAGGTAACGGGGGACGTCTGGACATTCAGGATACCACAAGAATGGATCAAATTGGAGGCAGGATCAGAGTGCGCTGAGCATGACGTCTGACCACACCCTTTATGAGTTTTATATTTATGGATTTTCCATTGTGTTTTTATAATGTTTTAATCATATTGTAACCTACTTTAGCCTTGACCTGGATAGCCGAAGATAGCCCGATCTCGTCAGATTTCAGAAGCTAATCGGGGTTGGTTGTGGCTAGTATTTGGATGGGAGACTTTCAAGGAATACCAAGGGAGGCAGGCAATGGAAAACCACCTCTGAACGTCTCCTGCCTTGAAAACCCTACAGGGTTGCCATAAGTCAGTGGTGCCTTGATAAAAATGTCTGCAATGCAATTGTTATGTGTTGGGATCGAATCATTCCAGGACCGTCACACCAGAGACTGGCTGAGCTTGGAGCACAAGAACAATAGCCTGCCAGGACTCTGAAAGTAACCAATCAAGTAGTAATGTTACATAAATAGCCTATCATTGGGAGTGGGGTGTGTTTGGGTGTGGCAATTGCATGTTATTTAACAGAGCTGAGGCTCTGGAGTCTTGTCTTGCTCTTGCTGAAATCACAAATAAAGTTGAGCTGATCACTAGACTTGAAACATGTCAAAGAATCGTGGATCACCGGGAGAGTTTGTGCAGGATTCGTTCGATAAAGTACCAGGTCATCAGCATATAAACTGACCTTGTGCTCTTGCCTGCCTAGGTGCAATCCTTGTATGTTGCATATTTCTTCTGCTAAGGGCTCAGTCTCAACTGCAAATAACAATGTGGGAACTATTTGCATTGCTGGTGGGACTGTGTCCACATCCAGGCCTTCTGGCAAGAAGTTGCAGTGGCTATAAGCAAAATTGTCACTCAAGAAATACCCAGAACACTGCACATGAGGCTTTTGGACTTATGGTTGGAATCAAACTTGGAACGCTCCCAAAAAGAATGAATTTCCATTTTATTGGCCTCAGTGCACCTTACAATTGCATCTAACTGGAAAGAACACAAGCTTCCCTCTATACCCCTCTGGTATGAGAAAGTCTGGGACCAATTTATTATGTGTAAACTTTTTAACTTGATAAATCCTATGGAAACAGCTAAATCATATACCAGTTTTGAGTTAACTTGGTTCCCAGTTCTTCAATATATGGTGGATAATTATATTTTGCCGACCAACCCGCTTTACAGAAAGTGGATATTGTTTTATCAAGGAGATGTAAGGAAATCGTTGTGGTTCCCTGATGTTGATGATATAAGTTGATTTTTTTTCTTCCCCTTTTATTGCTTTATATTTTTAGTTTTTAATATTAGTGCTAACACTTTATTAATATATTTTTTTAAGTTTGGAAAAACCATTGGCATAAAAGCGGTCCCCCCAAAAAGTGGGGGGAAACTGCAGAAAAATCAAAGCTGGTACTTTGGCACCCCAAAACTTGTTGAAGTTGTCAAAAAAAAATCTGAAGCAATATGGGGCCTGAAGGGATGAACACGAGACATGCAGAAGAGCCCTGAGAGTTAGAGTGATGCCGTGTGGGGGAGAGGGTGACGGGTGTTTTAACCCTTTCTAGGTACCCAATATTTTAATCAACAGAGATAAAAGTGGGTCAAGGGTGGTATTTTCAAACAGGAAAATGGCAGGGGAGGAAAAGGTTCAAGAGCCCGCTTCTCCTCGCACCATTCTCCCCCTCCAAAAAGCGGCCCCAACAGCTGCATTTTGGAAAATCAAAAAATCTTTTGAATTCATCACCGATATAACCATAATGTGTAGTCCTATCCTGAATGTGTGAACTGCCTCCATTGCAAGGTAAAGTGAGATGAAACCAAAATTCTGTCTCTGATGCCTGATTTATGACATAGGTCATTCACATGTGCAAAGGCCCAACTATCCATTATATATAGTTAGTTCTGTGATTCTTCGGCCTGATTTTTTTCCTAAGGAAAAAACCTGTTGGAGGCTGGGATCTTGAACAGGGGAAGGGTTGCTTCACCCTTTCTCCACCAGCCACTTATCCACTAAAAAATCCCTCCCACCAGGGTTTCTTGCCTTTCTATCTGTGGAGAAAAAGTAACTTGGGAGTCAGTTTTGAGCAGGCAAATGACTGACAGGGAAAGGACCCCCACTGGTTCTCCACTCAAGATTCGAGTCTCCCACAAATTCCAGACGGGGTAGCTGTGATAGCTTTCTGCAGCCAAGGTAATAAATAATCTTGTGGCACCTCAACTACTGATTAATTTATCGTGGTGTTTCTATGACCTTTATGGCTTTGTTCCGTGGAACCTCTCTTTGATTGTATATTTGATTGCATTGGTAGGATAAGTGGATTTCTGTAACTCTTGTTGTTTGTTGTTACACATTATGGTTGAATGCGAATAAAATGTTCTGGTTAAAAAAAAATTAATTTATCGTGGCATTTGATGAAGTGGGCGTCGGCTCACAAAAGCTAGCCTACAATGAATGGATTAGTCATTAAGGTGCCACAAGAGTCTTTGTTGTTTCAGCCTCTCATGGGTGCTTTTCTTTGGGAAAAAAAGTATTCATCAAAGCGAATAAATATAACATGTAGCGCGGCAGTGCTCTTCCTCAGGGCTTCCTGCAGCTTCGGAGACATGGTTGCCATTAGCTGATTCCACCCCCACCCCCTTTCCCTCTTAACTTGTCTTGTCTGCTGTTTGTTGTTGTGGTGAAATTTTATGTTTGTTTGTTAGTGTGGCGGTATTCTCTATTTGGGTGAAAGCATTAATATTTTATTACTGTTTTAATGGACTTGCTTTTAAGGTCGTTTGCAAGCTGTCTTCCCGGGTCGGAGACAACGCCTCCTTATGGCGCTCCCCCCCCCATCAGTTTTTGATGCCTGAACACATTCATATGGAAGTCATCTCGCAAAAGGAGAAATACAGCTACTTTGCAAGTTCGCGCCGTCTCCCTTGTGACCCGATTCCCCAATATCACATGCAAAACACCAATCAGTAAGAAGTTATGCTAAAGCTCCTTTATTAAATTTTTGGAGATGAAGTGAAGATGAAGAATTCTAAATGATACACTACGATGCAATATCCTCTGGAAGTCTGCGTTGTTCTGATTAGCGATCCCATTCCCCCTGATTAGATTAGGTTTCTTACTAAGGTTATCTCCATAGTTGTCCCCTCCCTCCCTATATCACTTTATACAGGGAAAGGAGACGTGGCAATTTCCGTGTGACAATCTGTCCAGCGCTGGATGCCTCATTCATGGCTTTCTACCAAATGTTGCTCCAGATGCTTCTTCATTCATTTCAGCAAGCAGTTGGCAAATGGAACGGCTAATCACCTGAGTGGCCTCTTCAGCACCATTACCTGGGAAACTTTATTGGAGAAACACAGGTAAAATGTTACACAATAACTGGAGAGTGTTCCTGGCACAGCAACCTTCTACGCACAGTCACCACTGAAGCCAGACATTCCTGACCCATCCCACTTGGTTTGCTGAGCCATTTTGCTGATTCTCACAGCTGTGGGCCCAGTCTCCCCTGAGTTTTGACCTCCTTGTCTTAATAGGCTGCTCATCAACCCATTCTTTAGGTCCAGATTTATGCTTCATGAGTCATAAAAGGTAAAGGTTTCCCTTGCTCGAAAGCCAGTCGAATCCGACTCTAGGGTTGCGGTGCTCACCTCCGTTTCCAAGCCGAAGAGCCAGCGCTGTCCGAAGACGTTTCCGTGGTCATGTGGCCGGCATGACTAAACACCAAGGCGCGCGGAACGCTGTGACCTTCCCACTGAAGTGGTACCTATTTATCTACTTGCAATTTCTTGCTTTCGAACTGCTAGGTTGGCAGGAGCTGGAACTAGAGACGGGAGCTCACGCCGTCATGCGGCACACTCGGGTCTCAAACTGCTGAACTACCGACCTTCCACAGCCTGCAGTTCAGCGTCTTAACCACTTGAGCCACCGCAGCTCCACATGAGTCATACCTGCACTATATTGTCAGCAGGGGGAAAGCAGCTTGGAGATGGTAATTATCAGGGGGGGAATGGCAGCAGGAGGGAAGGGTTACAAAAGACTCCCCCCTGCCAGTCTCCTCCTTGAAACTGCAACCCCTGTAGGGGCAGTCTGGGAAAGAACAAATGTAGGGCCCATGGCTCAGTGACAGAGCATCTGCTTAGCATGCAGGAAGTCCTAGGTTCAATCCCCAACATCTCCAGTTAAAAGATTAAACAGGTGATGTCAAAGACCTCTGCCTGAAACCCAGGAAATCTACTGCCAGTCTGAGTAGACAATCATGATCTTGGTAATATATATTGTATTTACAAATACACATGTAGAATGTAGATAGAGGCAAAAAGACATCCTTGTAAGGCAAGCAGGATATCAGATCCAGAGAGAGAGAGAGGCTGATTTCGCACTAGAGCTGCCTTGCGGTTGCGCCGCCATTTGCCCCAACACTATTGGTCAATTTCACACCCGAAGCTGCGGGGCTGCATTTGACCCGTGGCTTCGCCTGATTTCCTCCGCAGTTTCGTGATCCTCAAAAAACAGGATCACGAAACTGCGGGGGAAATTGGGCGAAGCCGGGAGTCAAAATGCAGCCCCACAGCTTTGGGTGTGAAATTGACCAATAGTGTCGGGGCAAACGGCGGCGCACCCGCGAGGCCGCTCTAGTGCGACATCAGCCAGAGAGAGAGACACAGAGAGAGAGAGACACAGAGACACACACACACACACAGAGAGAAACCCTCCATACCAGGGACCTTACAATGTGCAGAAAGGGATATATCTGGAATCCCAGAGTGGAAAAACATTTGAGAGGGACAGAGGAGAGAGGAAAACTGGTGAATGAGTGGCTTCAGGGCCACTTCCCTGCTCCAAATGGCCCCCTTCTGCTGTTGCTTTGCAGTGAGATCAGTGGGCATCAGATTGGTTTTGTATGCATTCATGTATAATGTAGAATTGTTGCTGTGGGCAAACATGGTAAGAATTCAAGATGTTTGTAACACGTTATAAATTCCTTGACCGATTTCACACAAGAGCTGCTCCGTGGTCGCGACTCCCTTTGCCCCGCTTCTTTTGGTCAATTTCCCACTCGAAGCCGCGCAGCCGCATTGTGACCTGCGGCTTCGCCCGATTTTCCCCGCAGGATCACGAAACTGCGGGGAAAATCGGGGGAAGCCGCGGGGCAAAATGCCGCTGTGCAGCACATTGTGGGAAATTGACACGTAGCATCGGGGCCACCATGTGTTCTGCCATGGGTCCCGTTGGCAGACATGGGAGTTTAGTGCTTAGAACTCCATTCCCAAGTGCACATTGGCCGGATTTGAATAGGTACTACAGGGAAAGCAGGCTTAACCCCTCCCCTGGTGCTGTTTTCCTGATGTGAAATGTCTCCATCCTGTTCAGGAAATTTGCAAGTACTGATGGGTTTTGGGATGCAGGGTCTCTGTCTGTCTGTCTCTCTCTCTCTCTCTCCCCTCCTCCCCCTCTAATGGCCCTGCTGTCCTGTAGGAATGTCCTTTTGCCTCTACCTATGTCTACATGTGTATTTGTAAATAAAACAAATATTACAAAGACACTGTAAAACTCCACAGTTCCAAGGAACTTTGGCAGGAGGCAAGAACAACACTGAGAGAAACAGATTATGTTGCCCCATTTCCCAGTGGTGACAACAGGAGAAAAGTAATTTGCATGTGTACCATGGGACGTGAAGCCTCTGATGACTTTCAAGTATTTCTGTGCTGATTATGGTTAGAAAATTCCCATCCTTGCTACTAATTTTTGGGGAAGGGAGTGAAGAAAGAATGAAGAGTACATATGAATGATTTGGGAATACATCTCAAGAAATAACAGCATTCCAGGAGCTTGTGGGAATTCTGGAAAAGTCATGAAGGCCCCAGTCACACGGAGAGTTTGCCGCGCGAAAGGCACAAATGTCGGACGGATTTTTGGGGCACGATCACACCGCAACATCTGGGAAGCGTAGTGCACCCATGGCATCCCGTCGAAGATGCGGAGTTAAAAAGTACCAAGGAAAGTGCACTAGTATCCGGAAAACGCGCGGCACAGGTGGGCGTCTGATCACGGGAGCGCTAGTATCCCGTGGCATCCGGCGCCCGTCCACATCCCTTTACAAACCGGATGTTTTTCATAAGCGCATGCACACAAACACGAAACTGAAAGCCGTGCTGCTCCGCGGAAACTGCACATGTGCACAAACGCGAAACACTTGTGTGATCGCGCCGCGCCACTTCTTTGCCACGCTGCAGCATCGCCATGTGATCACCAGCTAACAGCCGAAGCACGGAGACTCAGGGGACTGTGTGATCGAGCTACTATGCTTTATATAGCTGCCCTGAGCCTTCGGGGTAGGGTGGGATATAAATCCAAGGATAAATAAATAAATAAATTTTTCTCCGGGGCGAACAGCCACACCTCCCCCCGTGTTTTCTGGCCTGTGTGACCAGGGCCTAAACTAGACAATGGCTCCAGTAGGACAAATCTTTTATATACGAATACCCCTGGTCACTGTCTATATGTAAACATTTATAAGATCAGAAGCAATAAACAGTATGAAACAGACCTTATACCTGGTTGGATTTGCAATGGCTTCACTTAATGATATCTATAATAATACTATTGGTGTGCCATTTAAACTGCTATGTTAGTGCCATTGAGCATATTCCCTGGCTCTTTGTGCCTTCAAAGTGTTGAACTTAATCCTGTTGTAATGACAGCACTGTAAAGAAGATCAGTATTAGTATCCCTACAGACATTACTTCAAAATGAAGCAAGATGGGGAAGAAGATCAACCCCATTTCTTCTCTCTGCTCTCTTACTGGGAAGGAAGCTGGCGCAGACCACCACTGTCTACATAGCCTCCATTATTCGTTAAAAATGTAGCCAGCAACTTACACTTGACATTAGGTGAAACAACCGTTTCTAATAAAACAGTGAAGAGCAAGCATTGGCACCAAAGTTGCTTCTGTGATATTGTCTGGTGACTGGAAATCCCAACTGAAGGACCTTGGAGTTCTATCAGGCATCGTGTATATATTTCAGAGCCTGATTTGTTCTTGACATTCATTTAACGTTATAGTAAAAAAAAAAAGTAAATACTTTCTTATGGTGCTCTCCCTTACCTTGCATTAAGTTTCTGCACAATCTGCAAGCAAGTCTCTTCTGAATTCCTCCCATCACCAGTGACGTTATCACCAACGCCAGACACATCCCTCACTCTGGATGTATTTGGGTCTCTGATGAATAAGAAATAGGCGGGGAAACAGGGTCAGTGTTGCACACACATGTATGCTCTTTTTAAAAAAATTTGGCCCTCTTCTCTTCTGTAAAGTTTGTACCCACTCAAAAGCACAGCGTCAGCTGTAAACCACTGTATAATGTAAAGTTGCAGAAATCAGATACGTTCCCAGGAAAGCTTTTCTTCTAGAACACGATTTTACAAAGTCTGCAGTTCTTCCACTCCAGCGAGACCTCCAATGTTCCAGTCTAGTCAAGCATGTTCTCTTCCCAAAGCGAGTCGGGATGAAAATGTCCGGAAGAGATCAGGCCATATTTTGCAATTTATATCTAGCAAGTCATACAGTTGCCTTGAAGTATAGGAAATGTAAGATTAACTTGGGCTCCGGTCACACGGGCAGGAAACTGCGGGGGGGGGGGGGAAGCGTGGCTGTTTGCCCCGGGGCAAACTAACGCGCGGTTAAGCGATCAGACCTCCTGTGGAGGTCCTGTGGAGGTTCCGTGGGTAGGGAGAGGTGCCAATCACAGGACACACCTGCGCGCAACGAAGAAGCGTGTGGTGCGGCAAACTGGTTTTCTTTTTTTGTGTACACGACAAATGCGCATGCTCCGTTGGGTGCGTGTGCGCATCCATGGAGACTTGGGGGAAAAACACCTTTTGCACAAGGGGACATGGGTGGGCGCCGGATGCCACCGGAAACGCGATCAGACGCCCGCCCTTGCCCCGCGGTTTCCGGAAACTAGTACCTCCTAGGTACTAGTTTTTTGCTGCGCGTTTTCGGTGGGAAGCCTCGGTTGTGCCACGGAAGCGCTATGCTTCCCAGATGTGCCGGTGAGATCGCGCCCGGAAAATCCACCTGTGGTCACATGGAACATTAGCCATGCAAGGGACTCTCTTGCATGGCTAATGTTCCATGTGACCACAGCCTTGAATAAATAAATGAGGGAGTAAGTGAATGAATCCTGCTGGGAGTCTCATGACTAAGAGTTTTGGCAATTAATTATGGAAGAAGCTCAGGGCTCAACAACAGGTAAAAATCAAGGTTGCGTGAGAAAAGTCCAATTGTAACAACGCGTATCAGGAAGCGAATTTGGAGCGGAGATGTAGGGGGATGCTTATCCACTTTCCTAGACACTGTTTCTTCACTTTGGGCTTCACCCAAACCTCCCTTTCCAGGGTTTCAAATGTAAGTTTAAATGGCATATCATTGCCTCTGGAACCCCAAGGCTGGGATAGAACGAGGTGAAGGGTGGGAACAATGGGGGGAGGGAATTTGAGCTCACCTCCTGCGCTGCTTCTCACATTGAGGAATTTCACATTACCCTTTTTAACCCGTTTTGAAGCCGTTTTTGATCCGTCATGGAGTAAACCGTTATAAGGCTGCCATTTCACACATGGCTTTCCCCTTCCGGTAAGGAGCTGGATCTGAAGCAGTTTGCCATTTCAGACAGCACCGTTTTTTCCCGCTTTTTCCCCACCGTTTTTCGCCTGCGCGGGAGATCTCCGGGTGTTTTTTTTAACGTTCGCTTTATAGCACTATAGCGCTATAGTACTACAACAACACACTCCAGCCTTTCCAATGGTGTTGATATACTGCTGTTCTGTTAAAGCGCCATAGCGCTATAACACTATAAAGTGAACGTTAAACAAAAAGCCGGAGATCGCTCGCATGGGTGAAAAACGGCGAGGAAAAAGTGCATCGGAACCAGGAGAGGAAACTGAAGACTACTTGGAAGCGGTTGACGGGTAAAACGCTTCAGCCCCGTTTCCTAAACGGGACAGAAGCATTTGTGTCTGAAATTACAAATATATTCCGGTAGGGAACCGGTTCTAAAACGGTTCTGTCTGAAATGACAGACCAGAAACCGTTTGGGAACCGTTCCTCTTCCGGATTATATCGTCTGTCTAAAATTCCTCATTATTTTCTCCTGCTGCTTTACCATGAGCACTGAGGGTGCTGGGATTTTCCGACATGTATTTGTGAAAGAACCAGGAGTGTGGGAAAGAAAATGTTTGAAGGAAGGTCAGTTTTAGAGAGTATACCATTCTGCTCCCTCACTCCACATTCTTGTTCAGTTTTCTCATTTTTCTTTCGCCATGGGTATTTTACCCAAGTTTGTAGAAACATCTTCCTTATCCCTAACTGGCCTCATTGCACCAGTTGGTTTATCTGTACCTTTTTGTTTATTCGTGGTCCTGGTCTCATGAGCGAGATAATCCGGGGGTGGGGTGGGGATTGAGGCTTTTTGACCCAGAGCAAAATGAAGCTCGGTAGCTTGATCAGTTGTTCCTCCGAGGCTCCATGCTCAGGCCGTCAGTCACCAATCACACATTGATGGTGAAGCGTGGCAAAGAAGGGGGGGAAAGAAAGAAGCGGCATGGTGCAATCACACATGCGGCGATCGCAAGCCGCCGCTTCCCGATCAGACGGACGTGTGTTTTTTTCAAACCGGAGTTTCCTCATGTGCATGACCATGGAAGTGAATCCATAGAACAGTGGACATGCGCACACACAAAAAACCCTGTGTGAGACGGGACGCAGATGGGCGCCGGATGCGACGGGATACCAGCGTTTCCGTGATCCGATGCCCGCCCGCGCCTCATGTTTTCCGGAAAATACTGCACTTTCCCAGGTATCTTTTTACTCTGCATCTTTGGTGGGGCAATACGTGTTGCCGACGGGTGTGGAACACTTGCCAGATGTTCCCGTGTGATCGCGCCCATAAAATCTGCCCGGCATTCATCCCTATCACGCGACTAATTCTGCATGTGACCGGGACCCAAGTCCCTTTTGGCAAACACATTTCAGGTTGCAATTCTCCTTCTCAGGGCTATTTTGGGGGGCAGGAACGCACAGGAACGGAGTTCCGGCTGGCTTCAGAGTTGGCCACGGCCACTACAGCCAAAACCTCTGCATGCGTGGCTACAGAGGGAAGGCCTGGAGAGTGACACCACCCCCCTGGCAACTCCAAGGCAAGCGGGCCAGGGGGGGGCCTGGAAGGATCGGGGAGGCATTTAATGCCTTCCCTGGCCTGTCCAAGGGCCAGCTTGCCCAGGCTCCCTGAAGCCGTGGGGCGCCCAGGCAAGGCAAGGGAAGGCATGGGGTGTGGCCTTATATGCTAATGTGCTGTGCTGTCAGGGGTGTAGCCTAATATGCTAATGAGTTTCTGCTGTTGGGTGTGGCCTATTATGCTAATGAGTTCCTGCTGGGCTTTTTCTACAAAAGAAAGTCCTGCTCCTTCTCCATCCAATCAGGATGATATCCTGATCGATCATACCCACTCCTCTCATTCAAGGAATCCCCCACCATAACAAGTGCCTTGCTGCAATAATTCAAAGGTAGATTGGTGTTTCCCTCACATTTTGAACTCATTTAAATAACCTGCAGTGCAGCCCTAAGCAGAGTTAGGTCTTTCTAAGTCAACTGAAGTCAACGGTGCTTACAATGGCACTGATAGGATACAATTCTTAAAAATAAATACATTAAAAGCTAATCAGCTTAGAAGAAGTTAGACCACAGCTGCTGCTTTGGGCATTTATTTTCAGAGCAGAGACATCCTTTCTACCACCCTTAGGCATGTTTGTCTCTCTTCATCCTTCTTCTGTCTGCCATGGCCCCGTTACCCTGTAACAACTAGTTTCTTCCTCCACCACTATTGACAAGGTTTGCTTATGTGAGAAGGAGAGGAGAGGAGGAGAGGAGATTGGATTTATACCCCGCCCTTCACTACCCAAAGGAGTCTCAGAGTGGCTTACAAACTCCTTTCCCTTCCCCTCCCCACAACAGACACCCTGTGAGGTAGGCGGGGCTGAGAGAGCTCTTGACAGAAACTGCCCTTGAGAGAACAGCTCTGACAGAACTATGGCTTGCCCAATGTCACCCAGCAGGTGCAAGTGGAGGAGTGGGGAATCAAACCCGGTTCTCCCAGATTTGAGTCCGCGCACTTAACCACTACACAAGAAGAAGTAGGAGGAAAAGGAGGAGATTGGATTTATACCCCACCCTTCACTACCCAAAGGAATCTCAGAGTGGCTTACAAACTCCTTTCCCTTCCCCTCCCCACAACAGACACGCTGTGAGGTAGGTGGGGCTGAGAGAGCTCTGACAGAAACTGCCCTTTTTTCAAGAACAGCTGTGTCAGAACTATGGCTTGCCCAAGGTCATCCAGCCAGGTGCGAGTGGAGGAGTGGGTAATCAAACCCGGTTCTCCCAGATTAGAGTCCGCACACTTAACCATTACACTAGAAGAAGAAGAGAAGGCTTCCAGCAGAGTAAAAGCACTCATGTTCCTACTTTAACCTCCAGCTGTAGATATAAATTTAAACATTATTAGAACAATCTTCCATTTGTGTTTTCTAAGCACTGACATGTCTTGTAAGTTTCTTTTACTTTTTACACATTATGCATATTTTTACCTGCGCTTGGAATTCATTATGCTTTGAAGTATGTTGTGTGTTCTTTCAAGCTCTCTCAGTGTGCCCAGATAATCTGCCACCTTGGCTTCAGCTTGCCTCTGATGTCTGGGATAATAATAATTTTAAAAAAGTAATCAGAAATGTACAATGGTTTGTTTGGAGTATTTATACCCGACATTTCTCCCCAATCGCTTTCATGTCATCTTCAAAATAACAACCTTGTGAGGTAGGTTAGGCTGAAGGAGTAACCGGCCCAGGGTCACCCAGTGAGGTTCCATGGCAGGATGGGAATGAAAACCTGGGTCACACAGATCTTAGTCCAACATTATAACCAGTGTTCCCTCTAAGCTGAGTTAGTGTGAGCTAGCTCACAGTTTTTTAGCCTCCGGCTCACAGATTTTTGTCTTCGCTCAGGAAGGAGGGCTCCAGAGCACACTAATTGATGCAGCAGCCAAATCGCTCGCTCACAACTTTAATGCCAGTAGCTCACCAAGTAGAATTTTTGCTCACAGGACTCCACAGCTTAGATGGAGCCTTGATTATAACCACTATATCACACAGCACACTATACCGCAATGTGCAGCTTTATGTTTGCTGTTTGTTCTGATTATATTATAAATCCTGTGATGTCATTTGTATAGGCAACACTGGTACATTCAGCATTCAGAATTCAACAGTTCATACAACTATCCCTATTCATATTCCCCTCCTGTGTGGAGCTGGCTTCTCTACTTAAAGTCTACCCTTGTTGTTGTTGCTGTTCAGTTTCACAGTCGAGTCCGACTCTTCACGACCCCATGGACCACATCACGCCAGGCCCTCCTGTCTTCTGTCGTGCTCCAGAGTTTGCTTAATTTCATGTTCATTGCCTTGATAACACTGTCTAACCATCTCATCCTTTGCTGTCCCCTTCTTCTTTGACCTTCAGTCTTTCCCAGCATCAGGGTCTTCTCCAGTGAGGGCTCCCTTCTCATTTGGTGGCCAAAGTGTTTGAGCTTCAGCTTCAGTATCTGGCCTTCCAGGGAACAGTCAGGGTTGGTTTCTTTTAGGATTGACTGACTTTATCTCCTTGCAGTCCAAGGGACTCTCAAGAGTCTTCTCCAGCACCATAATTCAAGAGTCTTCTCCATAACTCAAGAGTCTTCTCCAGCACCATAACTCAAGAGTCTTCTCCATAGCTCAAGAGTCTTATCTATAATTCAAGAGTCTTGTCCATAGCTCAAGAGTCTTCTCCATAGCTCAAGAGTCTTCTCCATAACTCAAGAGTCTTCTCCATAGCTCAAGAGTCTTCTCCATACTTCAAGAGTCTTCAAGCACCTACCCTTACTATCATTCAAATCTTTATTTTCTGCTAATAGCGATTACAACTATTTGTTTTCAAAAATGGGTATTCAAATGTTTTGCTTTCACTGAACGTCTAGTAAGTCTATGCTGCATATTATCATAGATTCATGGATGGTGCTCCATTTCGTGCCACTTATTTAATTCATTGTATTTAATTTATTCGTACCCCGCCTTTCTCCTCCATTGGGGACCCAAAGCAGCTGGCATCGTTCTCCTCCCCTCTATTTTGTGCTCAGAACAACCCTCAAAGGTAGGCTAGGCTGAGGGGGTGCGCGACTGGCCCAAGGTTGCCCAGTGAGCTTCCAGGGCAAGAGCGGGGGGCCTGAACCCGCGTCACCCAGATGGTTGTCCAGCATTCTTTACCACTACACCACACTGGCTCTCTTTTTGAACATACATATTATAAAGCACAAGGATCTGCGGTGGCTCAAGTGGTTGAGACGCTGAACTGCAGGCCAGAAGGTCGGTAGTTCAGCAGTTTGAGACCCGAGCACCACGTGACGGAGTGAGCTCCCGTCTCTGGCCCCAGCTCCTGCCAACCTAGCAGTTCGAAAGCGAGACATTGCAAGTAGATAAATAGGTACCGCTTTGGTGGGAAGATCACAGCATTCTGTGTGCCTCAGCATCTAATCATGCTGGCCACATGACCATGGAAACGTCTTCGGACAGCGCTGGCTCTTCAGCTTGGAAACAGAGATGAGCACCGCGTCCCTAGAGTCGGATTCGACTGGCTTTCGAGCAAGGGAAGCCTTTATTTTATTTATTTATTTAAATTTATAACCCGCCCTCCCCGCGAATGGGCTCAGGCCGGCGTACAGATGGGGCCAATGCCCAATACATAAAACATTAAAACTGCATTTTAAAAACATTCAATACAACATAAGTGCTCTCCACAATCTCTAACAAGGGAACAGATGACGTCATCAGGATGGTATCCTTAGTGGCCACAGCTCCACGCAGTACCCCCATTTTAGCGCTCACGGCAAGTTGGTAATAAAGGGCTAGGACAGACAGTAATAGTCGTAGACAGATGGTAACAGTCGTGGCGGCTCCTACTCAAACGCCTGGCGGAAGAGCTCCATCTTGCAGGCCCTGCAGAACTGTGCAAGGTCCCGCAGGGCCCGGATCTCCTCTGGGAGCTCATTCCACCAGGTAGGAGCCACCACTGAAAAAGCCCTAGCCCTAGTCACCGCTTTGGGACCTGGAACCACCAGGAGATGTTTAGTCCTGGACCGTAGTTCTCATTAAGGAACATATGGGGAGAGGCGGTCCCGTAGGTTACCTTTACCTATTATAAAGCACAGTATCCTTATTGCTTTCAAGCAGATTTACATCAGTCGGGGGTTGGCCCTAGATCTATGCATGATCTTATCAGTTCATGAGAAGACATTTATCCTGATGTGAAAACTAACTGGTGCCTTTGATCTTTGGTGTAGTATTTCAGCCTGTCGCCCTGTTTCAATGACTGGCTACACCTAGATTTCATTCTCAGTATCAGTCTGCCACGTTATTGACTGATGCACTACAGTGAAGGTTAATTAACTTGGTGGCTAAACATCGTTAGTCGTTCTGAGGGTTTGCCGTAATTTATTTGGATGTTGTAGATGTCAAATGAGCTCTTTCCTTTTCTTCAATACACCATCTACAACTATGATTTGTCAGAGTGAGACAGGATAATGAAAACTTACAACTCCTCTAGTTGGCAAATTGAATAAAACTTAGTTTATATATATATATATAATATATGATTCTTCTTTACATCTTGGTTGCCAGTAGCACATTTTAGCTACAAGTCAGTTTTTGTACACAATAAGGAAGGTCTTTCACATTTTACTTCTTTATTTATTGGCTATTGAGAAATTGAGATCCAAGAAATCCAGATCTATAGGACTGTACCATTTCAAAGGGGGCAAGATGGACATCCAGATTCATATCACATGCCTGCAATCCTAAAGCACCCTGAGCTTCACTGACCATATGGGTCTCCACTTGGTCTCTCTGATGCAACCTGTAAATACTTTGTCAAGGAACTGAGCCAGGAAGTCATTGGATTGGATAATACATCCAAGCAGGATAGTTAGTCGCAGGGCTATTTTTGGGCAGGAACGCACAGGAACGGAGTTCCGGCTGGCTCCCAAGTTGGCCACACCCAGCAGGAACGCATTAGCATAAAAGGCCACACCCAACAGCAGAAACTCATTAGGATTGGCTACATTAGGGGTGTGTGGCCTAACATGCAAAGGAGTTCCTGCTACAAAAAGAGCCCTGGGTTTTGACAACAAACAAGGTAAACAGAATAAGAGGCAAAAGGTGGGTGTGGCTGGATAACCACACTTCTGGTAACATGGGGGTGCGGCCTAATGTGCTAATGAGCTGTGTTGTCAGGGGTGTGGCCTAATATGCTAATGAGTTCCTGCTGGGCTTTTTCTACAAAAAGAGCCCTGGTTAGTCTGTTGCAGGGAGCAAAGGCAAAAGAGAGTATTGGGAATACTTAAAGATGAACATTTATTGTAGCATAAAGTTTTGTGTGCGAGATCCCATATGGACTTCAGCTCAGCAAACTGTATGCTTCAATAAACCTGCCTTTAAGGTGCCACAAAATTACTTTTTGTATTTATCGGTCTGAATGTGCATGAGCGTGGTGCTCCAAGTCAGGGGTCATTTTGTAGAAAAAGAGGTGCAGGAGTTCATTATCATAACTCCTTAGCATAACTCATTTGCATATGCCACACCCCCTGACATCACCGGAAGTGTGTCAGAAGGCAGCACCCACCGCTCAGGCTCCACTGGACTGTTTCAGATCGCTAGCTATTGGGGGGACGGGACGTGCAGATCTGTCCTCGCAGAGGAGGGAGAGCTTGTACCTGAATAAAGCTCGGTCTTAAAGGTGCCACTGGACTGTTTTGGACTGGGGGGGGGGCTCTGCAACTTACCTGGCTGCTTCTTGCTCTGACTGAAGGCTGCTGGGAGCAGGGGGTGGGGCTTGTTGCATGTGCCCGCCCCCTGGGCTCTTTACTGCCGGAGCTCCACTCCTGTGCGCTCCTGCAGGAAATGACCCCTGGGTAAGATGAACATTTAAGGGAGACCCCAGTGAAGGTAGGGGGACTAGTTATGTGAAATGGTCGGAGCAGGACCCTGTTGGGAAGCACAACCGATGAAGGCAATATGCGTGAGAGGCACAAGTTATGTGACCTGTTGACAAATCTGCAGAGCATCTATAAAGATATATCATTAGTCCACTTAGTAGCACTTCTGACAATGGTTTGCATTCCCTATGCCTGTCAAGCAGCCCAGTTATACCGTACTATGATCCACCCCCTTAGTTCTTTAACGGCACAAAGACTTCAGAAAAGTTCCATCTGTCCACGCAGCCTTTGAAGGGGGAGCACAGATTTGTCTTTGTAGCTGTCCATCTCTCCTGGGAGAGCTCTGGGTCACACCCTTCCCTCAACACATGACGCAGAGAGGAGTTACAAAGGTGGCAGGTGGGGGGGGGGTCTGGCTGGGATAGCTGACAGTGGGAAACCTTTGAATCGTTTAGGGAATCATTCAATCGGAAAGCTGTTTAAGGAAGAAAAGTAAAGAGCCGAGTCACTGAACAGAATTTTTTTTTTACCTCTCCAAAGAGGGATAGGCTGCTGAGATGTGAGAGAAGACGATCACCGAAATAGCTAGCTGCCACAGGCCAAGTGTCGCCGAACCCATGATGTCTCCTTAAAATCAAGCACATACGAGTATTGGAAAAGGCCATTGTTGTCTCATTAGTACATACTGCTTATTGTGTATTACCACTGAAGAAGAAGAAGAAGAGAAGAAGAGATTGGATTCATACCCCATGGCCCTTCACTAACCAGAGGTGTCTCAGAGCGGCTGACAAACTCCTTTCCCTTCCCCTCCCCACAACAGACACCCTGTGAGGTAGAAGAAGAAGAAGAGATTGGATTTATACCCCACCCTTCACTACCCAAAGGAGTCTCAGAGTGGCTTACAAACTCCTTTCCCTTCCCCTCCCCACAACAGACACCCTGTGAGGTAGGCGGGGCTGAGAGAGCTCTTGACAGAAACTGCTCTTTTTTCAAGGACAGCTCTTATCAGAACTACGGCTTGCCCAAGGTCATCCAGCAGGTGCAAGTAGAGGAGTGGGGAATCAAACCCAGTTCTCCCAGATACCCCGCCCTTCACTACTCAGAGGAGTCTCAGAGCAGCTTACAAACTCCTTTCCCTTCCCTTCCCCACAACAGACACCCTGTGAGGTAGGTGGAGCTGAGAGAGCTCTTGACAGAAACTGCTCTTTTTAAAGAACAGCTCTTATCAGAACTACAGCTTGCCCAAGGTCATCCAGCCAGGTGCAAGTGGAGGAGAGGAAGAAGAGATTGGATTTATACCCTGCCCTTCACTACCCAAAGGTGTCTCAGAGCGGCTTACAAACTCCTTTCCCTTCCCCTCCCCACAACAGACACCCTGGGAGGTCGGCGGGGCTGAGAGAGCTCTTGACAGAAACTGCTCTTTTTCGAGAACAGCTCTTATCAGAACTACAGCTTGCCCAAGGTCACATATGTAATAAATAAATATGTAATAAATAAATGAGTCACGGCAAAGAACTCAGGTACAGACGTGCCCAAGGGCTGCTGGCAAATTGTAGACTGGAAGTCATCTTTGACTCTCCGTGACTGTGGATTTGACGATATGAGTGCGAGAGTGCACAGTTAGGACTCCTGCTGTATCCACTGAGATAAAATACTCTGCAAGCTGTCATCCCAAATAATGCAAACGTAAAAAGTCCTATGAATGAGAGAAACAGATGTGCAGTTTTACGGTAATAATTGAGGTGAACCGGGGAAAGCTTTGGCTGCTGAGCCCATACCTCCTGGCCAAAGCAAGGTACACTTCCCACTCAGCTGAGCCCAGGCCCTGGGGTTGCCAGCTATGTGTTCCCTCTAAGCTGAGTTAGTGTGAGCTAGCTCACAGTTCTTTAGCCTCCGGCTCACACTTTTTTGTCTTAGCTCAGGAAGGATGGCTCCAGAGTAACCTAATTTATGCAGTAGCCAAGTTGCTCGCTCACAACTTTGATGCCAGTCGCTCACAAAGTGGAATTTTTGCTCACAAGACTCCACGGCTTAGAGGGAACATTGGTTGCCAGCTATGTGTTCGGAAATTCCTGAAGATTTGCAGATGGGTTTTGGGGAGGGGAAGGGCCACAGTGGGGTATAATGCCACACAGTCCAACTTCCAAGGCAGCCATTTTCTCCAGGGGGGAATGACCTTTGTGATTAGTTCTCATTCCAGGAGATCTCCAGGCCACACCTGGAGGTTGGCAACCCTGCCTTGCCCCCAAACCCAGTGTTAAAATATCAAAGCAGAACTGGTCTCCTATCTCTTTAAGAGGGTTTCTTAAAGAAATGCAGCTTTTCTCACAGGTATGCTTCATGAGAAGTCGAACCCTGCAGCTTCCGAAAGGGCTTCTCCTGTGCAGCCGCTCAAGGCCTAGAGGCTTCTTCTGATTGGTAGCTGCTGAGTCAAAGGTCAGGCTAAGTCACACAAGCCCCCCTCCCCAAGGAGATGCTCTGTACTGTGTCTGCCTTCACGTCTCAAGGGACGTTAAGCAAGTAGGAAAAAAAAAAGAAGAGGTTTGAAACAAGCAAAAGGATGACGGCCTCCAGAGGGAGGAGGTGGAACGAGCTCCTGGAGGAGACCAGGGCCCTGCGGGACGTCTCACAGTTCCGCAGGGCCTGCAAGACGGAGCTCTTCCGCCAGGCCTTTGATTAGGAGCCGCCACTACCACTATCCCCACCACCAATTGTCTTGGTAACAACGGGGTAAGGGGACAGCCCTATGAGGATAAAATTACGGCATCGCTGTGGATTAGGGCTGCCAAGTGGGGGCGGGGGGCGGGTAAACCCCCGCTTTGGAGGCCCGATTTCCGCCGCCGCAGAATCGGGCCCTGGGGGGAAACCCCGCCCCCCGAAGCGCAGCATGGCTGCGTCACCAGAGGTGACGCAACCACATAGAGCACGTTGGGGACGTGGCCCCGATCGGCAGAGGGAAAACTCTATGGTTTTCCCTCGGCCGATCAGGGCCACGCCCCCAATGTGCTCTACGTCCTGTGTCACTTCCTGTGATGTGCAGCTGGCGCGCGTGCGCGCAAAGCGCGCGCACACGGGTCCCAAGGCAACTCCCGGAGCCAGCAGACGGTCCCCCGCCGGTGAGATTGGTTTTGCTGGATGGGGACGAACAACACCTATCCTCCTCTAGTGAAGGACTGACAGTGTTATGTAACATCTTGGTGATACCCTCTTGTTTAACTGATAGGCTGAAATTACTGTATATTTTATTGGTTTATGTGATTGTTTTATCCTGTTTTTATGTGCTGGCACATGGTGCCCTGTTGTGAGCCGCCCTGAGCCCGCTTTCGGGGAGGGCGGGATAGAAGTGAAATAACAACAACAACAACAACAACAAATGCTATAGAGCACACCCAGACCTGGCTTGGCTCCTTTATTTTTACACAGGCCTAAAAGGAAAAGATAAGAATGCTGGTCTGTTACGCTGTCCTTTCAGCACCAGGCTGTAATGTCATTTTCCCTACCTGCTTTCGCTGTGAATAAAATGAAATCTGTAGCGTTCAATTAAAGCCATAAACCCCACTGGAATGGAATCGAAACATTTGACCGATGCAACAAGCCACCCGGGTGCTTTCCTTTGTGACAGTGAGAGGCAGGGTATGGCAAGAACATCTAAAATATAGTCCCAGGGCCTGGCTTATCTCCTTCTGGCGGCTGGCTGGCGGTTCCGCCTTCTTTATTATTCTTTCGCTTCTTTCAGGTAAAATCATAAAATAGTTGGGCTCTGTGGCTAACATAGCTAAGACTATTATTATTATTATTATTATTATTATTATTATTACATGGGATTTTTACCCCGCCCACCCCCGAAGGGCTCTGGGCGGCTTACAGAGTATTGTGTGTGTACACACTTTCTAGAATCCTAACTATGGCCACAAATTCAAAAAGGATCAGCTGAGACCCAGAGAGCTGGGTGAGCTCATGTGCTTTTCAGACTTCCCTTTTCACCACTGCCTCCCTACCCCTGCAAAAATCTACTCCTGAATGTCAGGGGACTCTTGGGGTCAATAGGACAGGATCCAAGGGGTCGCAGGAGAAAGACAGCATTGGCCGCCCATCCCTATGTGTGCGAAGAAGCACTTTCCAGGTGCGCATGAAGCTATTTGGAAACAACCCCCACCCCAGTAATCCAGTGCTACTCGTCGTCCCATGGCAAACATTGGATTTTGGTGTAGTGGTTAAGTGAGCGGACTCTAATCTGGGAGAACCGGGTTTGATTCCCCACTCCTCCACTTGCACCTGGATGGATGACCTTGGGCAAGCCGTAGTTCTGATAAGAGCTGTTCTTGAAAAAGAGCAGTTTCCGTCAGAGCAGTCTCAGCCCCACCTCCCTCACAGGGTGTCTGTTGTGGGGAGGGGAAGGGGAAGGAGTTTGTAAGCCGCTCTGAGCCTCCCTTGGGTAGTGAAGAGCGGGGTATCAATCCAATCTCCTCTTCTTCTTCTTTTACCTCACAGGGTGTTTGTTGTGGGGAGGAGAAGGGAAAGGAGTTTGTCAGCCGCTCTGAGACACCTTTGGGTAGTGAAGGGCGGGGTATAAATCCAGTCTCTTCTCTTCTTCTCTTATGTGAATTTTGGACAGATTTAACTGATTCTTGCTGCATGACCTGTATCCAAGGCCAAAACTGTAGTAAAGAACAGTAACACCTGCCTTCTCCGCCTTGGGAGGAACAAAACGGATACAGTGATGCCTTTGGAATGAACTATCTTACATCGGTGAGTTTGAGCTCCATCAAGCAGAAAGGAACTTCAGCTAAGTTGTCGGCAATTATACAAATTATACAAAGAAAATGTCCTGAAATAGTAAGAAAGGAGGAAGCTTTTTCTCCCCCCCCCCCCGCGAGTTCATCCTTTCAAAGAACTACCTGAGGACTCCTGCTGTAAAATATGGACATATGGTCGTTCTAGAAAGTATTTTTTAAAAATTACAAAACAAATTAAACCCTTTCCGTAGACATTGTCATGCAGTCCGGTGGGAAGAGATTTTTTTGTCCGTGGTAATGGCAGGGCTATAAGTATGCTATCCTAAGTTAACGGGAAACCAGTACAGGCACTTGGGGGAAAGTGTAACGGAAACGAATGGCATCTACTTCTTCCATACACATGTTTAGAAAGAACTTAGTGACGAGGTCCACAAGAAATCTCTCCCCCCCCCCCCAAATATGCCAGCAAATACTTCCAAATACTTACTATTTCAAAAGACGCTGATCTTGGAGTTAGCAAGATTTCTCCCAGCTTATGCCTGCAGTGTCTCTACCCAGGCCCCATTAGTGTCCCCTATAAATATTCTGCCCTTATCTGAAATCATTAATTAGGTAAAGATTGGAATAAGGGCAGAGTTTAATAAGGTCAGATAAGCTGGGATTCCTTTTTAATTTCCGAATTTGTCAGGCAAACATCCCCAGGATGACACTGAGCATACGGAGAATGATTGATTTCCTACAAATGTCGCCTCTGTGTTTTCTTCCATGTGCAATTACCGTGTTTGATAGGCATTCAGTAAATATTTTTGTTTGCTTAGGTTTTATTTGCCAGGATAAATATGACATTTGGAAGTTTGTTCAGAATAATGGTTATATCATAGAGGGTATAATGGGAACACTGATTGTTTTCAAATACCCACTTTCCTTCCTCTTCTAGAATGCCATCTGGCAAGTTGGGCATGACCTGAAGCAGGAGCAGTCCTAATCACTTGTACATTGTAGAGAAGAAAATGCCCTCAAACTCATCCCAGATACCCAATTCCAAGAAGAAGAAGAGGAGAAGGAGGAGACTGGATTTATACCCCGCCCTTCACTACCCAAAGGAGTCTCAGAGCGGCTTACAACCTCCTTTCCCTTCCCCTCCCCACAACAGACACCCTGTGAGGTAGGTCGGGCTGAGAGAGCTCTGACAGAAACTGCTCTTTTTCAAGGACAGCTCTTATCAGAACTATGGCTTGCCCAAGGTCACCCAGCCAGGTGCAAGTGGAGGAGAAGAAGAAGAGGAGATTGGATTTATACCCCACTCTTCACTACCCAAAGGAGTCTCAGAGCGGCTTACAACCTCCTTTCCCTTCCCCTCCCCACAACAGACACCCTGTGAGGTAGGTCGGGCTGAGAGAGCTCTGACAGAAACTGCTCTTTTTCAAGGACAGCTCTTATCAGAACTATGGCTTGCCCAAGGTCACCCAGCCAGGTGCAAGTGGAGGAGAAGAAGAAGAGGAGATTGGATTTATACCCCACTCTTCACTACCCAAAGGAGTCTCAGAGCGGCTTACAACCTCCTTTCCCTTCCCCTCCCCACAACAGACACCCTGTGAGGTAGGTCGGGCTGAGAGAGCTCTGACAGAAACTGCTCTTTTTCAAGGACAGCTCTTATCAGAACTATGGCTTGCCCAAGGTCACCCAGCCAGGTGCAAGTGGAGGAGTGGGGAATCAAACCCGGTTCTCCCAGGTTAGAGTCCGCGCCCTTAACCACTACACCAAACTGGCTTAGATGGTACATTTTGAGAGCTTGCCACAAATTGTGTGTCGAACATCTGGAGAGGGGACACACATCTCCAGGGAGACAAAGGCCCCTGTGGCAGAACTCCCTCTCCCATGAGTTGAGGTTTGCCAGGAATTTTCACTGATCCACACTGTATTTGGAGCAGCGGTTACACCCCCACTGCTACATGATCCTACCCTGATCTGGAAACGAGAGAGTTTGAAGAACCCCACTCTTTGGAGCCAGTCAAGTGGCACCTTTGAGACCAACAAAGTTTTATTCAAAGTGTCAGTGTTATGTATTGCGATTGAATCATCCCTGATTGAATCACCCAAGGGACTGGCTGAGCTTGAAGCACAAAAACAATAGCCGGCCAGGACTCTGGAATAAACCAATCAAGTAGCAATGTTTTGTAAATAGCCTATCATGGGGAGTGTGTGGGTGTGGGGTGGGGTGTTTTGCATGCATATAAGCAGGGCTCCGCCCCTGCTAGAGTTCTCTTAGAGTTAAGCTGAAATCACTAATAAACGATGAGCTGATCACTATACACGTCTCGAACCCAGTATTCAGGGCTCTTTTTGTAGAAAAAGCCCAGCAGGAACTCATTAGCATAATAGGCCACACCCAACAGCAGAAACTCATTAGCATATTGGGCCACACCCCTGCCAGCACAGCTCATTAGCACATTAGGCCGCACCCCCATGTTACCAGAAGTGTGGTCATCCAGCCACACCCACCTTTTGCTTCTTATTCTGTTTACTTTGTTGTCAAAACCCAGGGCTTTTTTTGTAGCAGGAACTCCTTTGCATGTTAGGCCACACACCCCTAATGTAGCCAATCCTAATGAGTTTCTGCTGTTGGGTGTGGCCTATTATGCTAATGAGTTCCTGCTGGGTGTGGCCAACTTGGGAGCCAGCCGGAACTCCGTTCCTGTGCGTTCCTGCCCAAAAATAGCACTGTATTTCAGTAAGCTTTCGTGTGCAAAATACGCTTCTTCAGACAAAAGTGGGATAAAATCTCAAAAGCTAGTTACAGGAAAAAAGAGGGTGGGGAAGAGCCATTAGAAGAGCCCACTCAGAGCCCAGATGCATATGCAGAGTTGAAATTGGAATGGGTGGCCAGTAAGATGGCAGCAAATTAACACATAAATGCAAGAGCTAACAAAGAGCCACATAAATGCAAGAACCACAACTCTTTGAAGAAAGGTTTTATTGGAAAGAGAACTGGATAGTAGCAAGGATGAGCTCCTTGCTAAGACTAAGGCCTAAAGTGAAAGTAACTCAAGGTGTTTCATCTTTTTAAGCCCTCAAAGACATTTTTAGCCCTGCTTTCTGTTAGTGGAGATGAAACCCACGATCTTTTGCATGTTAAGCATGTACTTAATTATTATGTGGTCCTCTGCTAGCCTTTTCTTGGGAATGATTGAGACATATTCTATCAAACAAATACTATCATAAGCTACCTATCACTTGGATCATGATAGTATATCTTCCTGGTATAAATGAGTTCATCCCTATGGAAAGCATTGGGTTTTCCAATTAAAGAGATTCCGTGGGCAGTCTATGGGAAAACGTGTACTAAATTCTTTATGACTTCCATACAGGAACTGATAACATGGGAAGTAGCTCTCAGACTTTTTTCATATATATATAATGTTGTTGTTGTTCAGTCGCACAGTTGAGTCCGACTCTATGCGACCCCATGATCCAGATCACGCCAGGCTCTCCTGTCTTCCGCCGTCCTCTGAAGTTTGCTCAACTTCATGTTCGTTGCATCTATGACACTGTCTGACCATCTCATCCTTTGCCATCCCGTCTTCTTTGACCTTCAATCTTTCCCAGCATATATATATATATATATTTTGAGAGAGAGAGAGAGAGAGAGAGAGAGAGAAAGAGAGAGAGAGAGAGAGAGAGAGGCAAACATTAAGACCCACTTCCCACAATACCAAATCACTTTCATGTAGGAAAGAAAGTAACCCTGTCTTGGCTCTCACAGACAATGTTTGCAAACAGAAGGGGGCATTTTTGTCATTTACCTCTCCCATGACAGATCTTTGACCCCCGCCCTTATATTATCAGGAATCCCTTTTCCCTGAGGAGCAGTGTCTAGGGGGTGTATTTTGGACTACAGATCCTGGAAAACAGCTGCCAGCCAGAGCAGCCGATACGAAACTAGACCAATGGGCCGACTGTATATAAGACAGCTTCCTATATCCCTGTATGCTGCAGTGTGGGCTTGGATCACTCACAGCAAAAAAATAAGGGCGGATCAGAAAGATGCTTGCTGCTCCCCTGACAACTTGGAAGGCCGCCCTCATGCACTGAGAACTGCTGTTCCAAGCTGTGAAAAGCTCAGTCTCCTTCATTAGTCTCTGCTGCCATCATGGGGCTACTAAATCATCCATCCATCCATCATCATCATGAATTTCCTTGCACTTTTCATATGAGTGCTTCAAAGAGGTTTTGAGAAAGTTGCAGATTTTCAGCCAGGGCTGCTTGCTGCGGTGGCTGCTTCTTCTTCTTTCTTCTTCTTTCCTCTTCTTCCTTCTTCTTTCTTCTTCTTTCTTCTTCCTCTTTCTTCTTCTTCTTCGTTCTTTTTCTTCTTTCTTCTTCTTCTTCTTCTTCTTCTTCTTCTTCTTCTTCTTCTTCTTCTTCTTCTTCTTCTTCTTCTTCTTCTTCTTCTTCTTCTTCTTCTTCTTCTTCTTCTGCAGCTCCTTGTGCGAAATCAGCCCCAGTGTCTCATCTGTTTGAACACTAAGGAACACTGCCAAAGTAAGTACTAAGCTAGATGGACTAATGTTTTGAACTGGTACAAAGTATCAATTGCACTCATATCACATGCTAGCAAGGTCATGCTCAAGATCCTACAAGCTAGGCTTCAACAATACGTGGATAGAGAACTGCCAGAAGTACAAGCTGGGTTTCGAAGAGGTAGAGGAACTAGAGATCAAATTGCCAACATTCGCTGGATTATGGGGAAAGCAAGAGGTCGCGGAAGTAGTGACAGACTTCACGTTCCTGGGATCCAAGATCACCGCAGACTGTGACAGCAGCCATGAAATTAAAAGACGCCTGCTCCTTGGGAGGAAAGCGATGGCGAACATCATGATAAAAAGTAGAGACATCACCCTGTCCACAAAAGTCCGCATGGTCAAAGCAATGGTATTCCCAGTAGTCATGTATGGCTGCGAGAGTTGGACTATAAGGAAGGCCGAGCGCCGAAGAATAGATTCTTTTGAACTATGGTGCTGGAGAATACTCTTGAGAGTCCCTTGGACTGCAAGAAGATCAAATCAGTCAATCCTAAAAGGAATCAACCCTGACTGTTCCCTGGAAGGCCAGATAATGAAACTGAAACTCAAATACTTCTGCCACCCAATGAGAAGGGAGCACTCCCTGGAGAAGACCCTGATGCTGGGAAAGATTGAAGGTCAAAGAAGATGGGGACGGCCAAGGATGAGATGGTTAGACAGTGTCAGCGATGCAACGAACATGAAATTGAGCCAACTTCAGAGGACGGTGGAAGTCAGGAGGGCCTGGCGTGATCTGGTCCATGGGGTCGCAAAGAGTCGGACTCGACTGTGCGACTGAACAACAACAAAAAGATCTTCTTATGTTCAACCTAAGCTGCTGGGTGAATACTTTTGTATTCAGGATGTCTACATAATAGCTACGCAATAGCCACATCTGTTACCTTGGTCTTATAGCCATCATCAGAAAGCAAAAGTAAACCAAATCGGAAATGGAGACAGACAATTGCTTTAAGAAAATTACGAGGCATCACTGCTTTTGGTAACAGGTTGCTTCCACACAGAACTCTCGCTTTGCTCTCCCCAACACTCGTCTGGGCACTGTTCAAAATATGCATTGTAAGCTGTGCCACACCTCTTTATTCCTCTCTAAGGAAAGGCTTGTAAAAGGCGAAACAGCTTCCCGGCTACGAAAAGAACGCCTGCAATGGATGTTCCGGCCAGGCAGTGGCAGTGTGGCGGTTGACATACGGGTCCTGAGGCCTGGCCAGCAAGCAGCCGTGCGGGAAAATGACGGAGCCAGCCAGAAGACGTCTACACTATTATTATTATTATTATTATTATTAATCTTCTTGAAGTCCAAGGGACTCTCAAGAGTCTTCTCCAGCACCATAGTTCAAAAGAATCTATTCTTC
The DNA here is from genome assembly GCF_001447785.1 of Gekko japonicus. Classification (NCBI taxonomy): domain Eukaryota; kingdom Metazoa; phylum Chordata; class Lepidosauria; order Squamata; family Gekkonidae; genus Gekko; species Gekko japonicus. The sequence continues at coordinate 27,036 of NW_015175444.1, forward strand.
GGCGCTCGGCCTTCCTTATAGTCCAACTCTCACAGCCATACATGACTACTGGGAATACCATTGCTTTGACCATGCGGACTTTTGTTGGCAGGGTGCTATAGGCCCACTGGAACTCTCTAATCAGGCCTGTTCGTCTGGATAGCATTGCCAACTCCAGGTTGGGAAATTCCTGTAGATTTGGGGTTGGCGCACGAGGAGTCCGGGAGGAGAGGGGAGGCTGTCATGCTATTGAGTCCACCCTCCAAAACATCTGTTTCCACCACAGGAACAGATCTCTGCCGTCTGGTGATCCGTTGTAATTCTGGGACATCTCCCCATGGGGGAGATTTTTCTTCTTTCCATTTTATCCCCACAACAGCCCTTTAAGGTAGGTTCAGCTGAGAGCACGTGACTGGCCCAAAGCCACCCAGCAAGCTTCTGTGGCAGAGTAGAGATTCAAACGATTTGTGTCTTTACAACCTGGTTGCTACATTTTCAGCTGCCTTGAGACTGAGGAGATAAGCAGGGTAGAAATGTTTTAAAATAAATCAATCCCGTGCCAATAATTACAGGTGTGCTTCGAGGCAAAAACATGCCTGGAACAGCTTGGGTCCATGATACCGGGCAGACTGCCTCTGGGGGGGTGGGTACAGACTTAATGCAAGAACTGCCTGCTGGGAAAAATCCCATCAGTGGGAAACTGTACAAGTTTTAATGGCTGCTATCGTTAACCAGGGATTTTTTTGTAGAAAAAAGCCCAGCAGGAACTCATTAGCATATTAGGCCACACCCCAACAGCACCACACATTAGCATATTAGGCCACACCCCCATGCTTTCCCTTGGCTTGCCGGGACCCCACAGCTGCAGGGAGCCGGGGCAAGCCGGCCCATGGAGGGGAGGGGAGGGGAGGGGAGGTAGTTTAAACTTGGACAGGCTGGGGAAGGCACGTGGAGGTATTTAAAGCCCCCCCAATCCTTCCAGGCGCCCCCCGGCCCGCCTGCCTCAGAGTCGCCGGGGGGGGGGTCCCTCTCCAGGCCTTCCCTCTGTAGCCAGGCACGCAGAGATTTTGGCTATAGTGGGCGTGGCCAACTCGGAAGCCGTCTGGAACTCCATTCCTGTGCGTTCCTGCCCCAAAATAGCCCTGTTGTTAACTGTTGCATATGGATTTTATTGTAAGCCACCTTGAGAATTTATTTTTTTAAATAGAAAGGTAGGGTATAAATCTTCTAAAAATAAGGAAAATGCAGTGCTATCAACAAAACAGATCTTCCACCTTCTTCCTTAAAGCACAACCCCACTGGCCATTTCCTCCCTTTCTTGAATCCCTCCACCTCCTTCCTTGGGCAAGCAAATACTGTTAGACATACGTTCAGGGAATGCTCTGATTATTCCTTTGGGAATACCATCATGGGAATGCAAATAGCCTACAGTTATATACCTACCCTAAGGATGGAGCCACCACATGCAATGAGAGTGTATTGAGGTCAGATGGTACTAGGAACTGCCTGGCTAAATCCATTCCCCATAAAAGTAAAATATCCTTTAATCGGCTTATAGAGTGGAAGGAGGATGGAAAATAATAATAAAAAACCCCAGCAACCCAGCAGGAGCCTGGCTTTGACTCTGGTTTTTTCCCCTTCTTCCTGGGAGCAGATTGCTCTCATGGGGGGCGGGGGGGGGGGGGGGGGGGGGGGATTCAGCAGCTGCACAAGAGAGGGCCCTAATTGGAATAAGGGAATTGGGGGGATTTACCTTTTCAACTGCTCCTTTATTGCGAAGGAGTGGCGTTAATCTTTAGCACTTGATTTCTGGGTTAGGAGGCAAAAGGACACAGAAGAATCCATGGGAAGAATGTTCAGCTTATTTCATAGGGGGGGGGAGACTTTTACAAAAGTAGCACACTGGAAATGAAAAAGATAATAGCAGGCAAGAAATTATCATTAGCCGTATGCGGGTTCTTTCTTTACTCGCCCTTCGTTCTGAATAGGTTTAGATTTTATACAGGGCCATGTCAAGGCTTCTGTCCCTCTTTTTCTTTCCAGTGGGCCTTCTGTCAATAAATCAGAAGCCCATCAACCTCTCCCCTCTCCAAATGTTACATTAAAAACGCGTTTCCCTCCGCAGTTTTGTATGGAAGGTTCTCCCACCTGCCCTTGCAGCGGCGTTGCTGTCCCTTTTCAAACAAAGTGGTTGAATCTATCACACATATACTTTTGCACTGCAAATTCTATCAAGAAGAAAGGCTACAATTAATTATTCCATTACTCTGCAGATACAAACCATTACAGTATTATGGCCCCGGTCACACGGGCCGGATATCGCGGGGGGGAGGCGTGGCTGTTTGCCCCGCAGCGAAATAATGTGCGGCTGCACAATCAGGCATCCCCTCGCGGTCCCGTCTAGGTCCCGTGGTTAGGGGGGAGGTGCCAACCACACGATGAGCCAAAGAAGCGGCGCGGCACAGCAAATGGGTTTTGTGTTTTTTTTAACCTGAAGTATGCGCATGCCCCGTTGGGTGCCTGTGCGCATCCCTGCAGACTTCGGGGAAAAAACACCTTTTCGCAATGGGGCATGGGCGGGCACCGGATGCCACCGGAAACGCGGATGCCCGCCCTTGCCCCGCGGTTTCCGGAAACTAGTACCTCCAAGGTACTAGTTTTTTACCACGCGTCTTCGGCGGGAAGCCTCGAGTGAGCCACGGGAGCTCTACGCTTCCCAGATGTGGCGGTGAGATCGCGCCCGGAAAATCCGCCTATCTTCCGTCCCTCTAGCGTGGCTAATGCTCCGTGTGACTGGGACCTATATAGATTTTAGTCCTGAAACCCTTCGGGTATATCAGGTGATAGAGAACAGTATCATATGGAGTAGCAAAATTCTGTGTGATAGCACTCAAAAAGCGGTATCACTTCACGAAGGAAACGTCAGTTGCTGGGAAATAAATGAATGAAACGAGTGTGTTTTTTACACATACTAGCAGTAAAGCCCGTTGTGAAAGCAATACAACGGGATCTAGAAAGAGGCTCTGGGGCAGTGCTCTGGCTTTGGGCAAACAGTGTCAATTTGCTGTGGTGACCTTAGCAGGGTATAATGACAGAGTCCACTGTTTTCTCCAGAGGAACTGATCTCTGCTACCTGAAGAGCAGTTGTAATTGTGAGTAATCTGTAGCCCTCACCTGGAGATTGGCAGCAATTGTTACCCAGGACAAAATGGCTGGTTTGGAGGGTGGAGTCTATGGCATTCTACCTGTCTGAGGTCCCACCCCTCTGCAAACCCCACCCTCTCCAGGCTCCACCCCTCAAATCCCCAGGAATTTGTCAGGATGTAGTTGGCAACCCCATCTCCTTCCCAGCTAGCCACCAACCTACCATTATCTGCCCCTTTGACTTCAGCTGACTTCTGCCCTCCCTTCTGCAGAACAGTTGTAATACTGAGTGCTCTCCAGCCCTCACCTGGAGATTGGCAACAATGGTTCCCTATGTGGGACTGACTGGTTTGGAGGGTGGAGTCTATGGCAGTGTACCTGTCTGAGGTCCCACCCCTCCTCAAACCTCACCCTCTTCAGGCTCCATCCCTCAAGTCTCCAGGAATTTCCCATCTGGAGTTGGCAACCCTATCAGGACTGGCCCCAATGTGTTTTCTCCCAAAGGCCAAAGTAGGTGACAGGACCAAGCTTAGTTGCCTACCAACAGGCACTGAGGGGAATGTAGGGTTGCCAGCTCTAAGGAGGGAAATACCTGGAGGTTTGGGGGGTGGATTCTGTAGAGGGCCGGGCGACGGAGGCATCGGCCTTCTGTCGCCCGCCTTGCCCCCCCAATCTCGGCCCGGGCGACTGCGTCCCCCGCCAGCGGCCGCCCGACTCCAGACCCCCCCGCGGCCACTCCAGC
>NW_015175444.1:32137-36620 GCF_001447785.1 Gekko japonicus
GAGTTTGAGGTGTGGAATGGAGTGTAGTCCAATCAGCTTCCATATGTAAATGACCTTGGAACGCTGGCCGGGACTGCACAAAGCAGCCAATGAACCCAGCCAGTGTCTTCCGAGTGGCAGTTTTTTCGGCCTAACACTAAAGGAGTGCATTTTAGAACTTTGGCACCCAAAACTCTTTTATTATAAGGGAGAGATGAGTGTGTCTTTTACACATATATCCCATATCTTTTATGTATCTATTCATTTTAACTTGTCCTTTTTATCTGTATTTATTGTGACGGGTCTTATGACCGTAATAAACGTTTGATGGATTGAATGAATGTTACTAAAGATTTAAAAAAATTACAATGGATAACGCTCCAGATTTTTTTTTTTTAATGTAGTCTGCTATCCTAATTCTTGTAAAGGGTTACTTCATAGAACTGTGTTAAAGGAAACTTCAGTATGGATTTGAAACTAAACGTTTTGTTCTATGTTGGTTGAGAATGATTTCTGATTGTGAACTGGAACACACTCAGACTTTGAAATACCCCAGAGCTGATTCCAGTACCCTGACTTTACACTAACTTTGCTTCAAAGGAAAGAAAAAACTTCTGCACACTCAATATTTTTATTACATAAGCATGTTATTTTGCAAATAATTGTAGTCAAGTCAGCCTTTATTGGCATAAATTATCAGTACCATTTATACATTTTAAAACCAGTTAAAACACATATATAAAATTCTAGAAGAACCTTTGGCGCAGCTTTAAAGCCAAGCAGAGAAACTTAGCCACCTTCCCTATGATGCCCGGACTGAGATCTCTTAAAAGTCTATTCACTTTAAGTGCATCAGAGCAAGCACCCATGCTGGTTAAAAGAGAGTGTAAGTATGTAATCCTTAGGTCCATATACAAATTGCACTGCCGGAGAACATGAGTGATAGATTCCACGCATTTCGATCTGCAAGGGCAGTATCTGGCCAGATGAGAAACCCTGTTAAATCTGCCAAGTAAAATGGTGATAATTGTAGTGTAGCATGGTTGTTGACAGTATCCATGGTTCTTCTTGAATTAGTTTCCGTGGCTCTTCCTCGAAAATAGCAAAGACTATTACATGATCCAGTGTTCAGTTGTGGTACTATAAGCAGTTTCCTGAGCTGTGGAGATGCGGGGAGGTGTTGCAGGTTCTGGGACTGGCTCTGGCAACACTTTAAAAAAATTATGAGGAGGAGCACAGCATTTGCCATTGTGTATGTGGATGTCTGTGAGATACAATTGGGTCTGTCAAGTACCTGGATCTCCCTCACTGGGACATCTGGCCAAGATTGTTGCATTGTGTTCCATAACATCTGTTTACTCTGGTCTTCTATAGCTGCCATAACAGAACAGCCTTGAAACCTGAAGATTCTGGGAACTTCATCTGTTACCTTCTACATGTGCTCTTCCCCAGTTTAGGCCCTGTCTACAAATGGAGCTGCAGTGGCACAAATGGTTAAGACGCTGAACTGCAGGCTGTGGAAGGTCAGTAGTTCAGCAGTTCGAGACCCGGGTGCTGCATGATGGAGTGAGCTTCCGTCTCTAGTTCCAGCTCCTGCCAACCTAGCCGTTTGAAAGCAAGACATTGCAAGTCGATAAATAGGTACCACTTCGGTGGGAAGGTCACAGGGTTCCGTGCACCTTGGTGTTTAGTCATGCCGGCCACATGACCACGGAAACGTCTTCGGACAGCTCTGGCTCTTCGGCTTGGAAACGGAGATGAGCACCGCAACCCTAGAGTCGGATTTGACTGGCTTTCGAGCAAGGGAACCTTTACCTTTACCTTTTTACAAATGAAAACCATACAAAGGCCCCGGTCACACGGGCCAGTTAACGTGGGGGGGAGGCGTGGCTGTTCGCCCCAGAGCAAAATAAAGTGCGGTAGCCCAATCAGACGGTCCCCCGAGTCTTCGCGCTTAGGCTGTTAGCTGGCGATCACACGGCGATGCTGGAGCGTGGCAAAGAAGCGGCGCAGCAAGTGTTTCGCGTTTGTGTGCATGCACAGTTCCGTGGAGCAGCACTGCTTTCAGTTATGTGTTCATGCGCATGCGCTTATGAAAAACATCTGGTTTGCGATGGGACCTGGACGGGTGCCAGATGCCATGGGATACGAGTGCTCCTGCAATCAGACACCCGCCCCTGCCCCATGTTTTCTGGATACTAGTGCGCTTTCCAAGGTACTTTTTTTACTGCGCATCTTCGGTGGGATGCCACAGGTTGGCCACGGGTGCGCTATGCTTCCCAAATGTTGTGGTGTGATCGCGCCCCAAAAATCCACCTGACATTCGTGCCTTTAGCTCAGCAAATCCTCCGTGTGAACGGGGCCAAAGATCATCATTACTGTGATGAATGCACAGGGATCAATTTTACCATGCAACGTACGTCACATTTGAAGTAGGGGAAACTACTTAGGCGAATGATTTCTAATGTTAAACAATGCATTATTTGCTTTTTGATTAATGAGGGGGAAACCTGGACCTTCTGTTCCTGGTATGCGACCCACAGTAGTGAGCAGCTGCTACAGGCACCTGTAGTTGTAGTTATTGACATGAATGGAGGTAGTATAGTAGCAAGTTGCACCCTTGGTCACTTTTCCTTTTATGGTGGCAGAATTGATTTATTACTAAAGCATTATATTTGGCATTTCATGGAACCAGTTTCAGAACAAACTGCTATAGGATGTTCTCAGGCCAGTTTCATGACTTATAAAAGTCATAGACATAGAGAAAGAAATAAAATCAGGATCTGCATAAGTTAGGTCATATCTGTTCTGGAAAAATAAGGATCAAATTTAGCCCCCCTATTTATCTGTTCTTTTGTGTTTATTGGTTCTGCACATCATAGACCAAGGGACCCCCTCCCAAACTTATTTCACAATGTGACTAACAGTGTAAACCTGAACGGAGTTATACCTTTCTAAGCCTATCGTATTCAGTTGACTTAGAACATTGTTAACTCGGTTTAGAATTGTATCATAAGAAACGTCTGCGACTTCTCTAATCAAGGGCTTCAGTTCTGAATGGAGTTATACCTTTCTAAGCCTATCGTATTCAGTTGACTTAGAACATTGTTAACTCGGTTTAGAATTGTATCATAAGAAACGTCTGTGACTTCTCTAATCAAGGGCTTCAGTTCTGCTAAGGAACATGCAACTGTTTTGCTCTCTGTTTTGCTCTCTCTACTCGCCTAAGTGATTGGAGGTTTCAGGGGAGCAATCTGTTACAATGCCCAGTTCTTTGTGAGAAAATAGTACTGAGACGTCTATTTTTAAAGTATATATTTATGTACAGATGTAGATGCTGAGCACAGCACAGCACAGCAGTCAATCAGAATTTAAATTCTCCCTCCCCCCCCCCCCAACAAGCAACCATTTGCCAGCCAGGAGCAAAAGCTCAAGATTTCTTTACTGGCTATATTCCAGTTGTCAAACTCTCTTTTCCTTCCTAGGCAGATGGGGAGGGGTGTTTTCTCATAACTAGTAGGCATCAAAAGCTGCCCACTTAGTTCAGAGGGGCAACGGTTAAGGGGCAGAGCATCTGCTTTGCATGCAGATAGTCCCAAATTGGCATCTCCAATTAAAAGGATCAGGCAGGTGATATGAAAGACCTCTGTCGGAGATCCTCGGGAGCCACCGCTAGTCTGAGTAGACAATACTGACCAGCTTCAGTGGTGATGTTAGGAAGATTCAATGGGATTCCATCTTCAGATAGACTCTGTAATTGTGGCAACAACAACATCGATTCCGTTGTTCATATCTCTTTTGACTGTCCCAAATTTTTAGATCTCAGAGCTGAATTGATCTCTCCCTTATTTCATCAGGACTTTATCTCTTTAAATGCGACACCTCCGCCACGTTGAACACCTTGGAGGAATGGTAGGATACAAATGTGGTTAATATAATATATAATTTATATGATAATGTTCCATGTTCTTTCCCTGTAGGGCAGGCTTGTAAGTCACCACACATTGGGTGGCAGGGAAGAACTCCCACCGGGGTGGGAAATCTTTGTAAATTGAGAAAGTGTTGGCTCATTTTGCACATCACAAATGACTAACAAAGGAAGGTATGTGAGCAAGACATTTGCGGACAAATACCTTGTTTGCAAGGCCATACAGTGCCCGTCAGGCCACAAAGGGGTGAATCAGCCTGCCTTGAACCCAAGAAGAGTCATCTATCTTTTTAGTTCACGGATCCTGTCATACAGAATTCTCAGGTGGCTCATTTTCATAGCAGAACACACCACAGAACTTGCTTCTTCGGTGCTACTTCTAAAGGAAAATGCACCTGTTTATGCAAGAACAGCCCTGCAAATGGGATAATTTATCTGCATTATTATCTATGAGAAAAACGTAAAACAGATGAGAATGCAGTAGTTCTATAGCATCATAAATCGTGGCTTCTCAATAAGCAAATTATTTCAGTCCAAATAGGAACAGCTGTCTATTGGCTTATTGCCAAAACACTA
>NW_015175444.1:36698-66169 GCF_001447785.1 Gekko japonicus
AAAATAATTATGCTTAATGGAGAGCAGGGGGGGGGGGAGCCACTGTGGAATGATATTATAACTCAGTAGCAAAAAAGTGTGGACATCAACTGAGCTGACTGCTACTGTATCTATCCTCTATGGATAGCTGAATGATGAAAAAATTTACATCTCTCAGACTATTTTGTATAATCTATGCAAACCTTTCCCATATATTGTAAAAAGAGTGATTTTCTAGCTCTCGTTACTAAGGTTAAAATTAAAGAAAAGTAAAAATCTCATAATTCCAAAATTAATTTCATGATTTTTGAGAAACTCAGACCACATCGAAAGACCACTGTTAAGAAACGTGGGGGGGAAACGTGGCTATTAGCGCCGTCACATTCTAATCCGTCATTATGCGATCAGATGCGACAGCGGTGCACCAGGGTTTCGTCCTTCAGCATGCGCTGCAAAGAGGACGGCCGGAGGGAATAGGTGCACACCGGCGCAATCACACTGAACGAGTCCGTCTGCAGCCCGTGGCAAACCATTTGCTAGTAGATCTTTGCAGGTACTTTTTAACTGCGCTTCTTCGGCAGCATGCCACGGGTTGGCCACAGGGGCGCTACGCTTCCCAGATGTTGCTGTGTGATTGTGCCCCGAAAATCTGCCCAGCATCCGTGCCTTTCACATGGCAAATTCTCCGTGTGGCCGGGGCCTATCTTTATCTCTGAGTAACCAGGATGATTTTGCTTCTGAAGAGATAAAGTCCTGATTAGATAAACTATCTATCTGAGCTAACTCTTCCAAACTATAGAAGGGCATTTCTATCCTTCCATTCCTCCAAGGTGCTCAAGGTGGCGTAGGTGGCGTATTTAAAGTATCAGAGTATTAGATGGAGTATTTTCCTTTTTAGTCTCTACAAAAGAAACAACTCTGGCCCCAGTCACACGGGCCAGATAATGCGGGGGTGAGGCGTGGCTGTTCGGCCCGGAGCAAAATAAAGCGCGGTAGCCCGATCACACGGTCCCCCAAGTCTTTGCGCTTAGGCTGTTAGCTGGCAATCACATGGCGATGCTGGAGTGTGTCAAAGAAGCAGTGCGGCAAGCGTTTCACATTTGTGCGCATGCGCAGTCCCGCGGAGCAGCACTGCTTTCAGTTTTGTGTTTGTACGCATACGCTTATGGAAAACATCCGGTTTGTGATGGGACGTGGACAGGCACCGGATGCCATGAGATACTAGCGCTCCCGTGATCAGACATCTGCCCCTTCCCCGTGTTTTCCGGATACTAGTGCACTTTCCATGGTACTTTTTTACTGCGCATCTTCAGCAGGGATGCCACGGGTTGGCCACAAATGCGCTATGCTTCCCAGATGTTGCGGTGTGATCGTGCCCCGAAAATCCATCTGACATTTGTGCCTTTAGCGCGGCATATCCTCCGTGTGACTGGGGCCTCTGTTAGTCTAAGAACTAGAGATTGGCCCAGGGTCAACTGCTGAAATTCATGCCTGAATGAGGATTTTAACCCAGGTGTTGTATACTGGGTTCGTTGCAAGAAACTCAGTGATGCAGCATAGTGATCAGCTCTGTTTATTGGCACCCATACACAACACAACAACAAACCTTGCCCGTGAGATCCTGAATAAATGGGCCCCCAAACCCTTTCCTAGTCCGCCTCTCTCTCACTACTGGTGGGTTTGAATTCCCTCCAGGGATCCTATTGGTGGGTCTAGGATCCTGGGTCCTATTTGTTAAGTTGGTTACTTAACAAAGAGTCAGAGAGTGATTTCAGCAAAAGATCAGCTTTATTCAGCAACTCGTAACTCAACTCCAAACAGATCAACATGAATCGCCAGAACAGCTTTAGCATTGAAGCTGTTCCACTTTTAAACTCTCCCGGCTAATGTAGCCACGACTACTATACAGATACCAACCTATGAGGTTGCAGGGATAAAGTCCAATCACAATAGTTCCCGCTCTTGGCTGTTGGTGATTGGTCGGCTCTTCCTGGGCTGCCAATTACATTTGAGGGATTAAGATCCTAGCCCAGGATGAAACTTGACATGGTGATTCAATGACTGCGTTCACATACATACATGGGTCAGATTGAATACGCCACACTATTGTTCTCCCAGACCAAGCTTGGACTAGGCTAGTGACCCTCTGCGGGCACAACACCATGTCTCCTTCAGCCAGGGACTTTTCCACATTTAAAAAAAATTAGTTCTGGCTCCATACTGCTTTAGTCTATCCCCTGCTTTCTGCATACATTTTTGTGCCTTTAGTTTTCACTTCTTTTTGTTTGTTTGGTTGGTTGGTTGGTTGGTTCCCCCCAGTGAATGATATTGAGGAGGTAAAGTTTTTTAAATATCTGAGGGTTACATTTGCATATAATGGAAACCCTGCAGCTCACATCAAACCAGTGGCTGTTTCTGCGGAAAGAACTGCTTCTGCTATACTAAGATTCTTCAGAAAGGATGGCTTTAGCCCAAATGAGATATGGGACACAAATTATGCGATTCACAAACCTTCAGGCGCTAGAACTGGTCCAATAAAAATTCCTGAGATCCCTATTTAATACTCCAAGATGTACTTCTAATGTCACGCTGAGACAAGAAGCTGGTCTCAGCACAGTCGAACTGAATATCTGGTTGCATTCTCTCTGCTTTTGGCTGAAAGTCCACCTCTTTCCCGTTGGGCTATTTCCACTTTTATTGGCAGCATCTCCTTACCCCCAGTGGTCTACTAGAGCCACTAATAAACTGAGAACATTAGGATTAGACCTGAACCAACTTCTGGAAAATGGCTACGCAAGGGCAAAAACTATTGTTTACCAACGTCTCAGAGATATTGAGTTACAAACGTCTTAATGCTGTACTCTCACCTCTATACAAATCTCTGAAACCCAAAATGTATATGACTGCTCCTTTATGTCTAGCTGATATCCCCAATTCAAATCATAGATGGGCTTTCTCCAGAGCTAGATTTGACACTTTTCCATCGGCAGTTCTTGCCGGAAGATTTCAATGCATTCCTAGGCATTTGAGACTTTGCTCATGCCCCTCCGAGTCAATTGAGACCCTCTCCCATATACTATTCCATTGTTCCTATTATGCAGAAGAAAGAGCCCTCTTAATTACACCTATAATAAGGTCATTTAGGCACCAAGGACAATTAGCAATACATTCTGAGGAACTTCTGTTGAAACATCTATTGGAGGATAAATCCACCGCAATATCAAGGAATGTTGCTAAATTTCTTTTTATTGCATTTACAAAGCGTAAGCACCTCCTTAATACACCTTAAGATGTCTCTCCTCTGCAATGCTTTCTGATAACTTGGGACTGTTTTTTCTGATTCTGTATGTTGTTTAATGGGTCTCTGGCCGTAATAAAAATGAATGAGAATGGGTTCTTCCCAGTTCTTTTGAGACCACTTTTACTCCTACCTTTTCCTGGAAGCCAGTTTTTGAGTTGCCTTTTTCCTCACGCTAATATTTCTCTTGGTTTTCTTTGTCCTGACCATGCCCACCCACCACCCACCCTACTTTTCAGCGATTGGACCGTCATCATGGGGAAACCACCCCCTCTCCTAAAGATGAGATGTATCATGTTCAATTTTTTTTAAAAAATGCAGCTTTTATATTGATATAAACATGCACACACATACGCACAAATCATTTAGGTTTGGCAGGTACTTTGAATTCCAAAAGTAAATGTCTAGTCCCTTCCCTTGCAGGGGGGCTCTTTTTGTAGCAGGAACTCCTTTGCATATTAGGCCACACACCCCTAATGTAGCCAATCCTCCAAGAGCTTACAGAGCTCTTCTTACAGGGGCTACTGTAAGCTCTTGGAGGATTGACTACATTAGGGGTGTGTCGCTTAATATGCAAATGAGAACCTGCTACAAAAAGAGCCCTTCCCGTATATCAACATGAGGGAATAAGCTAAAGACTTGCTTAAAAAAAATTTTTTTTTAAGGAAGATGGGAATCCAGCGAAGCTGCTAAACCTATCATTGCATCTGTATATTGATATAACAATATCTTAGTTCCAATTTTTTTAAGACGTAAAAGCCCTGAATTTTTTGGGGGGGGAGGGGGTTTACAGCCACTTCCTGCACCAGAAAAAAAGTGGTGCGGCTTGAAAGGGACACAGCACTTTACATACAGATTATTAACAGGTGAGCGGTGGACAGTGGTCCTCTAAGCTGAGTCAGTGTGAGCTAGCTCACAGTTTTTTAGCTCACACATTTTTGTCTTCGCCCAGGAAGGATGGGCTCCAGAGCAAACGAACTGACGCAGCAGCCAAATCGCTCGCTCACAATTTTTAATGCCAGTGGCTCACAAAGTAGAATTTTTGCTCACAAGACTCCGTAGCTTAGAGGGAACATTGGTGGTGGAGCTGCTCGCTTTTAAAGCTTTCCCATGCAGAGACAGATTCACATCGATCCTCCCCGATAGCCAGCTGCAGCTCCTGGCCTGAGGATGCTACCCTGCAGCAGCCTTTGCGTGTGTCAGTGGAGCCCTCTGATCTTTCTCTTCGTCCAGAAATGTGTGTTCATTTTTGATCTTTTAAAAAATTCAGTCACGATATCAATGTATCGATGTAAGCATAGGCCAGAAATAAAAAGGGTCTACGTGTGTTGTGATGCTGCAGGTGACTCCACAGATGGCGACAGCACTCTCCCTTGGAAATTTTCCATCGCAAGAATGAAAAGAAGTGGAGAGAAGGGACATCCTTGATGGGTTCGTTTTTTCTATTCCAAATCCATTTGTCCGTTTTTGTATGTTGTTTAGTATAATAATAATATACTTTGATTGTCATTGTACATAACACAACGAAATTAAAGATGCAATCATTTCGGTGAACCATACTCATATACCATTCACAACCATCCCATAACTCCCCTTAAGGTTCACATTGCAACTTAAACCACCAGTGTCACCCAAATTCCAATTTCAGACAGCATTTAAAGCAATAATAGCTCTCGAATAAAAACTATTTTTAATATGTTTGTCCTTGTTTTAATTGTCCTATTATCTTCTACCCGAAGGCAGCGGTTCAAACAGGGAATGTCCAGGGTGTGACAAATCCTGCAGAATGTTCTTTGCTTTTTTCAAACATCGAGAACTAGTTGTTCTGTATCTAATTCAAAAATCTGGAACCACACTTGAAATATTGCAGTGTTTTTTTGTAAGAAGGTCCAAGACACATTTTCGAAGGCTTTTTCAGCATCTAAGAACAGAAAGGCTGCTTTCTTGCCCTTGTGTTTAACAAGCCGGCTTCGGCTTGGAGGGGGGTGGTGGTAGAAACTTGAAGAATAAATAAGTAAATAAATATAAGTTCTATGGCATCCACAACAAAATGAACATTGTCTTTGATATGTCTTTTTGGTTCAGAAGGTACAAAACCAGTCTGGTCAGGATGAATTACTTTGGAAATACATTTCCTTAGTCCGTTGGCCATGCCTGCCTGCCTCCCCGGCTCCTCTTATTCCTCTCCAGAGTGCAGGAGGCTCCTGAGCCTCCATGAATATGGAGGGAGAACGAGAGCCCACCTGCCAGCCGATTGCTTCCTGAGCCCATGCCCCCCTGCACTGCTGAACATTTTCTGGCTACTGGGCTGTGTAATCATCTGCCTCAATGACATCCTGATATACTCCTGGGATCTGTTCCCATGTACTCTCAGTTCTGGAAAGGCTGCATCAGCATCATCTGTATGCCAAACTCAAAAAGTGTGTCTTTGACATGAATGAAGTGGAATTCCTGGGGCACATAATCTCCCCACAGGGACTCAGGGGGGCTCCACAGAAGACAAAGGTAGTTTTGGAGTGGTGTGCTCCCCACAATGTGAAGGAGCTCCAGAGTTTATTGAGATCTGTGAATTATTACAGGCATTTTATCCCCATTTTGATCCCTGACCCGGCTGCTTTGGGGATGAACACCAGTTTGGTGTCGTGGTTAAGTGCGCGGACTCTAATCTGGGAGAACCGGGTTTGATTCCCCACTCCTCCACTTGCACCTGGCTGGATGACCTTGGGCAAGCCGTAGTTCTGATAAGAGCTGTTCTTGAAAAAAGAGCAGTTTCCGTCAAGAGTTCTCTCAGCCCCACCTACCTCACAGGGTGTCTGTTGTGGGGAGGGGAAAGGAAAGGAGTTTGTAAGCCGCTCTGAGACTCCCTTGGGTAGTGAAGGGCGGGGTATAAATCCAATCTCTTCTTCTTCTTTTACCTCCCAGGGTGTCTGTTGTGGGGAGGGGAAGGGAAAGGAGTTTGTAAGCCGCTCTGAGACACCTTTGGGTAGTGAAGGGCCATGGGGTATGAATCCAATCTCTTTTTCTTCATTCACATGGGATGCTGAAGCCCAACTGGCATTCCAGTAATTAAAGCACTTGTTTACCACTGATCCTGTTCTGGCACATCCCAATCCCAGCCTGCCATTCATAGTGGAAACAGACACCTCTAACATCACGCTGGGAGCAGTATTGTTGTATCAATGCTCCCCTCAAACACTGATGAGGCGCTGTGCCTATCATTCTAGGGAACTCAGCCCTGCAGAACTCAACTACACCGTAAGGGAGAAAGAACTACTAGCCATCAAAGTGGCCTTCAAAACATGGTGCCATTATTTGGAAGGGGCCCAGTACTCCATACAAATTCGAACAGACCACTGTGTCGGATGTTTAATATCCAGCTGTCAGATCATAGTGATCTATGTGTCAGCAGGCAAGCTGCTGGAAACTGGTCCTGACCAGTTAAGACCTGATAAGGCATGAGGTCAGTAACAATGTGAAAAGTACTCGGAAACGTGGAGTGATTTCAGCAAGAGTACTTTTATTAGTCAGGAACAAGACAAAGTAAGCCGGCGTGCAGGCACAGAAACCCACCACCAAAACACACCCCCTATTTACCCTATAGGTTATTTACAGAAGCCGAGAGTCCCATAGGCTCTCGGCGGCGGACCTGGCCCTCTGATTGGTGCGGGCTAGGATCCGCTTGGCTATTGTCTAAATGTATGAAGCTATGGACTTGTGCTTGACCGCATGGCCCAACGGTCGCGCACGTGGTAATGGCGGAGTACATTACACAATGAGTCAGCACTTAGCTGATTGGACGCTGTATGTATATAACTGGACAAGTGCAGCCCTGTTCATTCTCTTCTCGTGTAATGGTGATTGGCGGAGCACTTTGTCAGTGGACTGTAAATATTGTAAATAAATTCTGTATATAGTTTATCACAGGACTATCTTGTGTGGTGCTATACAGAGCTTACTCTGAAATTGGTTGATGGTGAGTGGCTGGTGAGTTGGAGTGGCTGAAATAGTCCTGGTGGCTGACTGCTGCCGGCTAGAAGCAGACACTCTGTGCTACACGCAACGTGCAACACACTGGAATCCAGAGTACTTACGGACTGCAACAAGTTCAAGCAGCGCCTGATCCAGTGGTCATTGCTCTTTTCCAGGTTCAGTTTTAAGATAGCATACATCCCCAGTTCACAGAATCAGAGAGCCAACATGATCTCTTGGAAGTCTAAATCTACCCACCAGGCCCTGAACAAGACCGGGGACACAGTACTCAGGACAGAGAACTTGGCCGCCACTCAAGAAGGGATCGGAGTTGAGAGGATTCGAGTTCTTCAGCAGCAAGATCCCCGGGCATAGTCATAGATGCAACATTTACATGCCAGTCCCCAGGGCTTTTTTTGTAGAAAAAGCCCAGCAGGAACTCATTAGCATAATAGGCCACATCCAACCCCAGAAACTCATTAGCATATTAGACCACATCCCCACATTACCAGAAGTGTGGTCATCCAGCCACACCCACCTTTTGCTTCTTATTCTATTTACCTTGTTTGTTGTCAAAACCTAGGGCTTTTTTTGTAGCAGGAACTCCTTTGCATGTTAGGCCACACCCCCTAATTGTAGCCAATCCTAATGAGTTTCCGCTGTTGGTGTGGCCTATTATGCTAATGAGTTCCTGCTGGGCGTGGCCAACTCGGGAGCCAGCCGGAACTCCGTTCCTGTGCGTTTCTGCCCAAAAATACCCCTGCCAGTCCCTCACAAGCCCCAAAGAGATTTTTGAAAGGGTAGGGCTTAGTGAAGTTTCAGAACAGGCTCTACATTCCCCGAGGAGAGCTGGGTACAGACATACTCCACCTGTGCCATGACACTAAGTCATTAGGCACTTTGAAGTATTCAAGAACCTGCACCTCGTGGCCCAAGAGTTCTGTGGCTCAGACTCCACACTGATGCACATCAATATTGGTGACCTGCTCAATCTTGCCATCCTGCCGAGGATTGGTTGGGCAAGCCTGAAAGCTTGTTACAACCCTTTCCTACTTCCCCTAGGCCCTAGCACACCTTCTCAATGGACTCAATGGACCAGGTTACCACCCTAGAGGATGCACCACCATCATGGTCGTGGTGGATACACTTACCAAGATGGCCCCCTTCATAGCCTGCCTAGGAACCCTGTGCACACGCACCACAGCCAACCTTACCAGTTTGGTGTAGTGGTTCAGAGCGCTGGACTCTAATCTGGAGAACCAGGTTTGATTCTCCACTCCCCCATATGCAGTCAGCTGGGTGACCTTGGGTCAGTCACAGTTCTCTCAGAGCTGTTCTCTCAAGAGCAATTCTCCCAGAGCTCTCTCAACCCTACCTACCTCACAGGGTGTCTGTTGTGGGTAGAGGAAGGGAAGGTGATTGTAAGCCGCTCTGAGACTCCGAGTGAAGGGTGGGTTATAAATCCAACTCTTCTTCTCTTACACATTGTCCACCTACATGTGCTCCCTGAGCATCTGTCTCCGACTGTGGCCCACAGTTTATCTCCCAATTTTGGAAAGCCCTATTTACATTGCTAGGTGTCCGCCTCCACTTAACCACAGCTCATCACCCCAAACTGATGGGCAAACAGAGTGTATTAATGCCATTCAATACCTCTAGTGTTTTATTAATTTCCAGCAGGATGACTGAGTGGACTTCCTTCTGCTAGCTGAGTTCATTTATAACAATGCCCTGCTCAGGTCCACCAAACACTCTCCTTTCTTTGCAATGTACAGGTTACATCCCTGGTTCTTCCCAGCCCTGAGAGAACCCATCAGCGATACTTGCAGCCAACCAGAGGTGCAAGAGTTAATTGCAGCGCACATTGATCTGCAATGCTAACTGAATCTGACCAAACAGACCTACAACGATCAAGCAGACCAGGGGTCATTTCCTGCGGGAGCGCACAGGAGCAGAGCTCCGGCAGTAAGGAGTCCAGGAGCTGGGCACATGCAACAAGCCCCACCCCCTGCTCCCAGCAGTTCTCAGTCAGGCCACGAGGAGCAAGAAGCAGCCAGGTAAGTTGCAGAGCCCCCCCCCCGGCCCGCCTTCAGGTACAAGCTCTCCCTCCTCTGCGAGGACAGATCTGCATGCCCCCCCCCAATAGCTAGCAATCCAAAACAGTCCAGTGGAGCCTGAGCGGTGGGTGTTGCCTTCTGACACACTTCCGGTGATGTCAGGGGGGGTGGCATATGCAAATACGTTATGTGAATAAGTTATGCTAATGAGATCCTGCACCTTTTTTTCTACGAAGTGACCCCTGAAGCAGACCAAAGACAACCAGGGAAGTTGTTGAATGTAGGAGACTGTGTTTGACTGTCCAACCATCCCTCCAAGAAATTGTATTACCAGTACCTGGAACCCTTTCCCATAGTCCATGTTGTCAGTCCAGTGGTGTGTATTGACCCCTGTCAAATATGAGTACATCCAGTATTTTACCGATCCCTGCTGATTCTGGCTCTGCCTGGCCCACTGATGTCCCACACCCCTGGAGCAATGTCCTCAAGTCTAGATGCAATGTTTGGGAGCATCAACAGGTGCTGACAGCCACAAGCAGGAACTGGAGGCAGGGTGCTGTAGCTGGCACCATTGTTCCCTCTAAGCTGAGTTAGTGTGAGCTAGCTCACAGCTTTTTAGCTTCTGGCTCACACATTTTTGTCTTAGCTCAAGAAGGAGGGCTCCAGAGCAAGCTAATGTATGCAGTAGTCAAATCGCTCGCTCACAACTTTTACGCCAGTCGCTCACAAAGTAGAATTTTTGCTCACAAGACTCCACAGCTTAGAGGGAACATTGGCTGGCACACAGGTTTGCAACTAGTAGACCGGTTGATCCAGCAAGGCAGCTTCCGCAAGCCTCAGCCTAAATAGGCTGAGAAGCAATCAGCTCCAGTGCCTTGCCTCCGGTTCCAACTTGTGGCTGCCAGCCCCCGCGAATGCTCCCAAGCCTTACTTATCTAGACCTGAAGTCATTGCTCCAGAGGAGACCTTACTGGGCCTGCTTGCAAAGTGCAGGGCATTATCTAAGGTACATGTGGAAGAAAATAAGTGGACTTCACAACTGTGAAAATGCAGAGGGAGGGCAGATGTGCAAAAGAACTGTGCCCAAACCAATTCCAGTGCTTGTGGATCGAGAGCCAAGAACATCAGGAGTAAGCGGAGTGTGCAGAAAAGCTCTAGGTGTATTCACCGTGCGTTATTGGTTCCATGTAAGTCAGCCTTCAGTGCTCCTGTCTTTCACAGACTCAGATGGGCTCCTGTTGGGTTTATGATGCCAGGGCCAAACTGGATACGGTAGCAAGAGTACTGTGGATGGATCTCTGATGGTTTTTTAAAAAGAGCTGCAGTGTGTATTCACATCACTGACTGAAAAGTACGCAAATGGAGAGTGATTTCAGCAAAGTGTACTTTATTCTATCCGGAACAAGACGACTTTGGCCGGCTCGCAGGCCAGCTTATATCCCCCAAGAAACTGCCACCCCAAACACACCCCTACTTCCCTATAGGTTATTTACAGTGGCTGAGAGTCCCATAGGCTCTCGGCCGGAAACCTAGCCCCCTGATTGGAGCGGGCTAGGATCCACATAGTCCATTGTCTCTTGGAGTGAAGCTCGGCCTTTTTCTCTGGACTTGTCTGGACTGGATACATTACACTGACACAGTATTAGAAAAGTTTAATCCTTTCCTCTGCTTATCTCATTTCCCAATGCAAACCCTGTGCCACCTATTTACCCTAAAGGAGACATGTACAAGTGCATATGGATTCACCCATGAGGCAAACAGAAGCTCAAAGGTTCAATTTGCGTCAGGAAAATGGGGTGTATGGGGGGGGGTACTGATCCCTGCTGATTCTGGATCTGCCTGGCCCATCGATGTCCCACACCCCTCGTACAAGTGCATATGGATTCACCCATGAAGCAAACAGAAGCTCAAAGGTTCAGTTTGCATCAGGAAAATGGGGTGTGTGTGTGGGGGGGTGTACCAGCCTCCTTGAGTGTCATGGCTCCAATCCGAACTTGGGCCTATGGCTACTCTTAAGGCTAAAATAAACATGGGGCTCAGTTCATCATCTTCTACCATCACCTCTAGTTTGGCACTAAGAACTGAGCTGATCCTAGACGTGGGTGCCGCATGATGGAGTGAGCTCCCGTCTCTAGTTCCAGCTCCTGCCAACCTAGCAGTTCGAAAGCAAGAAATCGCAAGTAGATAAATGGGATCCAGCTCCTGCCAACCTAGCAGTTCGAAAGCAAGTAGATCAGTGGGAAGGTCACAGCGTTCTGTGCGCCTTGGTGTTTAGTCATGCCGGCCACATGACCACGGAAACGTCTTCGGACAGCACTGGCTCTTCGGCTTTGAAACGGAGATGAGCACCGCAACCCTAGAGTCGGACTCAACTGGCTTTCGAGCAAGGGAAACCTTTACTTTTACCCTTTAGGTTACTATATCATCTCTCACATTCTTAGGCACGGTGGATAAAAACCAAGATTACTTTGAATTCTCAGAGGCCACAATCCAATGCAGAGTTAACTACATTTAAGCCATCAATTTAAAAGGAATTGAGAGTGTTTATGTCCGTTCTTGATTGTGTCCTCTGTATTTGAAGATTGTCCACTGAGATCGCAAGCCTTGCACTGTGATCAACCAGTAACAAGTTGAATAATTAATAGATATTGAATTAAGGAGAAAACAGAAAAATCTTTATCAAATTTACAATATGAATTTAACACAATCAGCAAGTGTATGATAGGAACTTCTTTTTTCAGTTCCAGAGAATACTCCCATGGTTTCCTCTCATTTGTCAATAAATTAATCCCATACGTATAAAATTTTATCTAGAACATAATTTTGCCTTTCAGAGGGCTGGATTTCACTGAAGAACCTCCAGCTCCTAACCACAAGTGTATTATTTAGCTGAATGCCATGGTTTCATTTTTGGGCATATAAATTTCTGTTTGATTAGACATTTTAGTACAAATGTTTTACTTGTGTTCCTTCTCTTGACTCAGACAACCAATGGTCAGGATAGGTCTAGAAAAAGCAATGCCTTTATGTTGACAAAAGGCAGTTCCCAAGGAGATTTTTAAAAGAACGAGCTCACAAACGTTAGCTGTACACATCCATCAGTTTTACTGCATAAATGTGTGTTCCGCAGACAAGCATTGGAAGTTGTTTCTGATGTAGATTTTTTTTGGGGGGAGTACTATAGACATCTGGGGAAACTAGCTGATGAAAAACCACTCTTCACTGCTATGAAAAGACTTGGGGAGGGGAACAAAAGCTGTAACTGCCTTTTCAGGGTTTCTTTTCTTCTTCTGTTGCTGCAGAGTAGCTGTGAAGGAGATCTCTCAGGGAATCATTTTCATGTATTTTTACCAGTAAAAGCTCTATATTAGAAGAAGGAGGAGAAGAAGAGATTGGATTTCTACCCCGCCCTTCACTACCCAAAGGGGTCTCAGAGCGGCTTACCAACTCCTTTCCCTTCCCCTCCCCACAACAGACACGCTGTGAGGTAAAAGAAGAAGAGGAGGAGATTGGATTTAGACCCCACCCTACACTGCCCAAAGGTGTCTCAGAGCAGCTTACAAACTCCTTCCCCTTCCCCTCCCACAACAGACACCCCGTGAGGTAGGTGGGGCTGAGCGAGCTCTGACAGAAACGGCTCTTTTTCAAGGACAGCTCTTATCAGAGCTACGCCTTGCCCAAGGTCATCCAGCCAGGGGCAAGTGGAGGAGGAGGAGAAGAGGAGATTGGATTTATATCCCGCCCTTCACCACCCAAAGGTGTCTCAGAGCGGCTTACAAACTCCTTTCCCTCCCCCTCCCCACACAGACATCCTGTGAGGTAGGTGGGGCTGAGAGAGCTCTGACAGAAACGGCTCTTTTTCAAGAACAGCTCTTATCAGAACTACGGCTTGCCCAAGGTCATCCAGCCAGGTGCAAGTGGAGGAGTGGGGAACCAAGCCCGGTTCTCCCAGATTAGAGTCCGCGCACTTAACCACGACACCAAAGTGGCTCTTAGGCCGCCTAGTTTTAGAAAGAGGACCATTTCATTTTAGGATGCCAAACACAGGATCATTTCCCCACCTCTCCTTACCACGATCTCCCCTCCTCTCTCACATCAGCACAGGCTACTAAAAGTTTTGGCTAGGGGTTTAACCACACGCTGAGATGGAGGGAGGGCTGGATCCAGCAGTGTAACACAGTGGTGTCCATTATGTTTGGTTTGTGTTGCACTAGCACTAAAACTCCTACTGCCTAGAGAGGTCTGTTCGGCTGTTTATTATATTTGGTTATTTATTATTATTTATTTTGTTTTTTTATACTGCTCTTCCTCCAAGAGCTCATGTTATTCCATGTTATTCTTGCAACATCCCTGTTGTCAGGTAGCCCTGTCATGGATCTGGAATGTGGAGGGGGTGCCCTCCTTCTCGTTCTCAGCTCTACCCTGCTCAGCTACTGTGTGCTATCTTACGTTTGACCTTGTAGATGTTCCAGCTGCAGTTTACACAGCTGGGAAAGTTAACGGCTTCTGTGCTATGCTCACTTGCTTTACCACGCGCACAAACTATCTCCATTGGCTTATGATTACAGGGGGACTGTTTGATTTCACTATAAGTCAGAGGCCCTAGTATTCCCGTGCATTCCTGACGCAAGCTGTATACGTGTTCTTTAGTACTGGATCCACTAATAAACAGTTATCTTCTTATGAAGCCCTGTGTGGTGTGATCTGCCTAAGGAGCCTGACAACTGTGTGACAACGGACGGCAATGGACGACTGCGTGACATCGGCGGCGGTGGCACTGGTGGAGTGGAGCGATCCCTGGTGGCCAGAGGGAAACACCGAGCGACAGCGGCGGCAGCAGCAGAGACCTGAGGTGCACGACGATGACACAGGCACGGTGGTGCCTGACGGACGGAGCCGGCCAGCGTACATGAAAGCCGTGCGCCTGCGTGGTGCTGCTGTGATTGCCGGAGGAGTGTCGTGAGCCAGGAGGGGACGCCGCGCCGGCTCAGCAGCCGAGGAAAAAGAACTGTGTCAACCTAGCCGCAAGCAAGGGGGAAAAAGAACGAACAGACGCCGAGCCGAGCCAAGGATGCAGAAGAAAGCATATTCCACCGAGGGTGCTGGTAGGTAGTCCCACCCCCAACTTTCGATGTGGCCCAAGATAGGAAACATCAGTTCTTAGAACGACAAAAATATGAACCGCCCAGAGACCCCTTCGGGGGTTAGGGCGGAATATCAAGTCTAAGGTAATAAATAATAATAATATATTAAGCTGAGGGATGATGACTGGCCCAAGGTCATCCAGTGAGTTGCACCATGGGGGATTTGAACATGCGGCTCTCTTGTTCAAGTCAAGTACATTACCCTCAATGGCTCTCAGCAGGATGTCTTAGATGTTACTTTCTTTAGCAACTGAGGGTAAGAAGATGTCTCGTGTGGGTAGATACACAGCATAACGTACAGATAAATATCATGATAAAGTGTTGTTTGCAAGACGTGCATAAAAATAGCAGCTTTTCCAAATACAGTGCCGTATAAATCTTTTTCCATATGAGTTGGTAGTTGGAAGTGGTCCCTTTAGGGTGCCCAAAATGGGGCCTTCAGATGACATTGAGGCTTACCTGGGAGCCTTTGAGAGGACCGCCACAACCGCAGCCTGGCCTAAGGTGCAATGGGTGGCGATCCTAGGACCTTTCCTGACAGGACCTGCTCTGACTACCTACCAGTCCCTGAATGCAGATGATGTGCAGACTATGACAAAGTGAAGAAGACCGTTTTTTGTAAACTACATATTACAACCTGGTTTTTGGCCACTGGGTGACACAGAGTGTTGGACTGGATGGACCAGGGCTATTTTTGGGCAGGAACGCACAGGAACGGAGTTCTGGCTGGCTCCTGAGTTGGCCACGCCCCGTAGGAGCTCATTAGCATAATAGGCCACACCTAACAGCAGACACTCATTAGGATTGGCTACATTAGGGGTGTGTGGCCTAACATGCAAAGGAGTTCCTGCTTGTAATGATTTCATCTTTAACTGTGTGTGTGTGTTTAAAAGTTTGGTTGCATGACTGTATGATAGTCTAGAGTGGTTGAAACAGGCAAGTGGTGTGATTGGTGAGTGACAGAGAGGGGGAGGGGTTTTGGAAGTGATGCTGTGTGGAGGATATGTATGTCTATCAGGAGTGACAGAGATCTGACAGTTGATGAAGACAGTTGATGTTCAGTTAAGCAGTTTGTTCTGAAGTCTGAGAGATAGACAGTCTGTGTGTGATTAAGAGTTAAGAACAGCTGAGGTTGTTCTGAGAGAATAGCAAAAATGTAAATGAAAGTATAAGGAAACAAGAAAGTAAAGTTAAAGAGAGAAATAAAAAGTCCGAGTGACAGACTGTAGTGAACTTACATGACCTTGAGTTATAGTTATAAAGTTACATGCCCAGATCCCTGACAGTGGGAGAGAAAAGTGTGAGAAAAACCAGTTGGAATTGTTCAGTATTTACCTATTCATAGATACAGAGTACTAACCTGTTATTTATAAATTTTCAATAAATCTAATTTTATTCAAGTCTGCCAGCTCTGAAAGAAATAAAGTCTCAGGAAACACATAGACCCTCGAAGGCCTAAAATCTTGATCTACCTACCTAGTAATAGCAAGAGTAACACCATAAAGGTTTGGAAAGCCTCAAATTTCCTGGTGGCAGCCGGATATATACAGTTAGCATAATAGGCCACACCTAAGAGCAGACACTCATTAGGATTGGCTACATTAGGGGTGTGTGGCCTAACATGCAAAGGAGTTCCTGCTACAAAAAAAGCCCTGGGTTTTGACAGCAAAGTAAACAGAATAAGAAGCAAAAGGTTGGTGTGGTTGGATGACCACACTTCTGGTAACATGTGGGGTGTGGCCTAATATGCGAATGCGCTGTGCTGTCAGGGGTGTGGCCTAATATGCTAATGTGCTCCTGCTGTTGGGTATGGCCTAATATGCTAATGAGTTCCTGCTGGGCTTTTTCTACAAAAAAAGCCCTGGGATGGACCACTGGCCTGATCCAACATGGCTTCTCATATGTTCTTATGAGTTCTCAGAATCGTTTACTGTCTTCCGCTTACCATCCCAAATGACCTCATGGTGCGTTTACTGTCTTCCGCTTACCATCCCAAATGACTTCATGGTGTCCTACTCTTGGATTTCCTTGAAGAAAAGGAGTCAGTTATGTGAATCGACCAGCTTCACCGACTGAACAAATGCCATTTCCCACCCTTTGTCCTCACAATTCCCAGGCTGAATGGCAGAAGAAGGTCATTCCTCCAGCAAGCTTTTGTTTGTCATTGATTCAGTGCAGAACTTTAACTGTCAAATGGCTCATCCTACTGCTATGAAATGAAACTTTCCCTGTATCGTTGGTTTAGTCAAAAGTTCTCTGCACTGAACAGTAGAAAACTGAAAATGGCCGAGGTGAGGAGAAGCTCGCCGTCTTCTGGAATAGACAAGTAAAAGTAACTTTATATGTCCCTTTAGTAGTACAAATTTGTGAAGAAAACTTGAAAAGATGCTTGCTCATCCATATGAAATGTGCCTGTTTCTTTCCCAAGGCCAGATCATGTCTATCTAAGGCCAGATCATGTCTCTCTTTCCATGGCATCTGACAGAATATAGTGTTTGCATCTAATTTTCATATTCCCGTATTTTACAGGGAAGTGAAACAAAACAGCCAACAGCTCTCAGTTTTTTTCTTTTCTTTTTAAAAGTCAAACCAAATGTATAGTATGCTGTATGTAAATACTATACAAACATGTCATTTACCATTTCTTTGTACATACAATACATTGTTCAAATTTCATGTGCAAAAAAAGTTGGAAAAATACTTTACTCTTCATAGATGGTCATCATCAATAACAATAAAAAAAACCCAGTCAGATCTCAGTTTATCTCATCATGGTATACAGAATACTTCTGGGGAAGAGAAAAGGCTGAGCACTGCAATTATTTAGGCATTACCAACCAGATGTTGCTATTGGCAAATTTGATTAGTTGGTAGCTAAAGGCTTCAGCAAAAAAATCACTTCTATTTCTAAAAATAGTTCAATAAAAAGGTACAAGAGCAATTTTATGATAGTTTCCCCTGCTCATGTATTGACAATGCAACAGACCACTAGAGAGGCAGTTTGGTGTAGTGGTTAAGTGCACAGACTCTAATCTGCGTACCCTCCCCCTGCCTTTTACTGACAGAAACAGTTAGAAGCCGCAGCCCCCCCAAAATTTTCTAATCTCTCACTGTTGATGCCTGGAGCTAGATCCCTGCAGAGGCCATTTCAAAAGGTATTGGGGGGAATTCAATGGTCCCTGAAGGGTTTTTAAAAAACTTTTTGGATTTTTCTGCAAACCCTGGAAGTTTCCTTACTATGTAGAAAAAGCTGTTGGGGGAGAGTGAACCCTCTGTTGGTGGAAATAAGTATCCACACGGGGGAAAGTCTCTCTCCACGAGAGCCAGATTGGTGCAGTGATTAAGTGTGTGGACTCTAATCTGGGAGAACCGGGTTTGATTCCCCACTCCTCCACTTGCACCTAGCTGGATGACCTTGGGCAAGCCGTAGTTCTGATAAGAGCTGTCCTTGAAAAAGAGCAGTTTCTGTCAAGAGCTCTCTGAGCCCCACCTACCTCACAGGGTGTCTGTTGTGGGGAGGGGAAGGGGAAGGAGTTTGTAAGCCGCTCTGAGACACCTTTGGGTAGTGAAGGGCAGGGTATAAATCCAATCTCCTCCTCCTCCTCCTCCTCCTCCTCTTCTTCTTCTTCTTCTTCATCATCATCATCATCATCATCATTGCGTCAAATGTGACTGTTCTATGGACCATAACCTGGGCTGAGTGTATTCTGCACAAGCACAAAGTTTGTTTTGGCACATAGGATTGAGCAGCTCAAGAATCTCTGCTTTTAGTCATTGTGCCTGTAAAAATTGATCTGAAAGTATGGTGTGGACTGTGGCAAGGAAAAAGAGACTGAAATCAGAATTCTAGTGGCCAGGGCAGAGTTTCATCGCTGGATGTAACTCCTTGCTCCTTCCAAAGAATAGCAACAGCAAAATATATTATAGGAGATTGTTAAGGAATTCTGCATGTCTTATGAGCCTATGTTGATTTGCCAAATTTTAGAAATGTTGTATTCGTGCCTCAGCCCCCCCCCCCCCATTTTGACCTCTGTTCCCTTAGTAGGGTTGCCAGGTCCTGCCTCCTCCCCAGCAGGGAACTTTGGGGGAGGGTGTTCCTGGAGGGGGAGGGGACATCCCCAACACAATGACATCACACAGAAGTGATGTCATCATGTTGGGGAAGCAGCCCCATGGAAGGTGCCCTGCACGGCTGATCTTCAAGCAGCATGTTCACTGCTTGGTGTTCAAGTACGCGCGGCCCCCACTTGCAAAAAGCATTTAAATGGAAGGTTTCCTTTAAATGGTTTTTGAGAGCTGGATGTACTCATATTTACAGGGGTCATTTTGTAGAAAAAGAGGTGCAGGAGCTCATTATCATAACTCATTAGCATAACTTATTTGCATATGCCACACCCCCTGACATCACCGGAAGTGTGTCGGAAGGCAACAGGGGCCACGACCATACAAGGGAAAACCATAGAGTTTTCCCTTGTATGGCCGTGGCCCCGCCCCCAGTGTGCCCAGTGTCATAACGTCACTTCCCTGTGACGTGCACGCTGGGGTGGGGTTCCCCCCGGGGCCCGATTCCCCGGCGTCGGGGAACGGGCCTCTGGGGCGGGGGGATTTCCGCCCCCGGGGGGATTTGGCGGCCCTATTCAGACGGGTTCTGCTGGAACACCGAAATTCGGATCTGAACGCCTCCGATCAATAAGGGGTGCTGGTCTAGACTTCACTGCGAGTTGCATTTCTAGAACACGTGTGTTTGTGTTTTGTCGAACGTGCCAGAAAGCAGCTGAAACGAAGGACACGTGACTTTTCCCTTCACTGTCAAAATGGATCCTCGTCTCTTCGAAACGAAATCCATCAGATTAGCAACTTGGGGTTTTATGCATATCCTCTTCGTACCCAGTCCTGGTTTTTTTCCTTCAAAAGAAGCGAAGTCGTCTCCGAAAGAAGGCACAAAGGCTTACATTGAAAATATCGTGTGGGGATAAAGTCGCAAGGCTGTTAATGTGGGGCCGACTGATGACAGAAGCCAGAAGATCACAATCGGGGCCCAATCATACCTCATGTAAAAATACCAGAATCTAACACACAAGGGCTAATGGATCAGGCCAATAGCCCATCTAGTCACACAGTGACCAAAAATACCAGGTGCCATCAGGAGGTCCAGCAGTGGGGCCAGGACACTAGAACCCCTCCCACTGTTGCCCCCCAAAGGAACCAATAATACAGAGCATCACTTGCCCCAGACTGAGAGCTCCTATCTATACCTTGTGGCTCATAGCCACTGATGGACTTCTGCTCCATATGTTGACCCAATTAATAAGAACATAAGAGAAGCCAATGTTGGATAAACCAGTGGCCCATCTAGTGGCCAAAAATACCAGGTGCCATCAGGAGGTCCGCCAGTGGGGCCAGGACACTAGAAGCCCCCCCACACTGTTGCCCCCCCCCCACAGCACCAAGAGTACAGAGCATCACTTGCCCCAGCCTGAGAGTTCCCATCAATACCTTGTGGCCAATAGCCACTGATGGACCTCTGCTCCGTATGTTTATCCCGTCCCCTCTTGAAGCTGTCCAGTTTATATGGTAAATTTGCACAAAAAAGCTAGAGAATCACATGTTAAACAAAAAATTGGAACGTTTATCACAAAGTGTTAAAGCTCATTGGGGACCTTGGACCAATCACTGTCAATCGGATTCACCTATTTATTTACTTAGAAAATGTGTACGCCATAGGGCTGCCAGTTGTGGGTTGGGAACTACCTGGAGATTTGGGGGCGGAGCCTGGGGAGTGGGGGTTGGGGGAGGGGAGGGGCCTCAGCAGGGTGTAATGCCGTAGATCCCACCGTCCAAAGCAGCCATTTTCTCCAGGGGTAGTCTTCTTTGTGAAGAGAGCATTAGAACAGTTCTTTCCAGTGGTAAAGCAACCCCCCCCCCCACCTTTATATACTGCTTATAACAGGGATGTCAAACATATGGCCCGGGGGCCGGATAAGGCCCAAGGAGGGCTTCTATCAGGCCCACAGTGGAACTGGCTGTCTCCTGCTTCTTCTTCCAGTTCTGCTGCTGCTGCGTCACCGTAGGTTTGCAGCTTACAGATGCACACCTGAACAGCGTACTCAAGATTGCAACAGCGCAGGCATTTTGATGCATTCATTCAGAGCAAGAGGTGTTAGTTATCAGACACGGTTAACTAAACAAAATTTTGCAGGAGTGCTGATGTTTTAAGCATGTTTTTATTTTAAGTTAAAAAATACCCCTTTGTGTTTGTGTCCTTTATAAAGTTTATATCTCCACTACCTGGCATTACATTTTATGACACACGTGGCCCGGCCCAACAAGGTCTCATTTACGTCAGATCCGGCCCTCATAATAAATCAGTTCGACACCCCAGGCTTCATAGCGATGTAAAGTTAAATGTTTAGGTCCCCGACGTGGTGCCCATGGGCACCGTGGGACCTACCGATACCTTTTCTGGGGCCTGCCAAGTGCTTTTAGAAAGTGGGTGGATCCAGGTGAGGCTTTTGACCAGCAAGGCTTCTGATTGGCCACTGGAGGTTTGATTGGCTGTGCAGGTTTCTAAAAACATTGCTTTGGCAGGAATCGCCACCACAGCACAAGGCTCTTCAGTGTGTGACTGGAGGTAAGCCGTGGCAGCCATTTTGTGGCTGGCCCTGCCTCCTGCAGCAGCCATTTTGTTCATGGGGCATTTTTGTTCAGAGGGCATTTTTAAGGGGGCAGTTAAATTACAGTTAATTAAATTAATTTGAATGCCTGTCTTTAAAGGGGGAGGCTCTGAGTTTTCTAGCCCTTCTTTTCAAGGGACAGAGCAGCAAGCGTGTCAGTTTCTAGGGGGGGGGGAACAGCTCAGAGGGCATTCTGAAGGCATTTAAATGCCTTTTCAGTTCCCTTCCACAGGGCAAGAAAGTTTAGAAGGGCTCCTTCCAGGGGTCATTTCCTGCAGGAGCGCACAGGAGTGGAGCTCCGGCAGTAAAGAGCCCAAGGGGTGGGCACATGCAACAAGCCCCACCCCCTGCCCCCAGCAGCCCCCAGTCAGAGCTAGAAGCAGCCAGGTAAGTTGCAGAGCCCCCCCCAGCCCCCAGGTCCAAGACAGTCCAGTGGCACCTTTAAGACCAAGTTTTATTCAGGTACAAGCTCTCCCTCCTCTGCGAGGACAGATCTGCACGTTCCCCCCCCCCAATAGCTAGCAATCCAAAACAGTCCAGTGGAGCCTGAGCGGTGGTTGATTCCTTCTGACACACTTCCGGTGAGGTCAGGGGGTGTGGCATATGCAAATAAGTTATGCTAATGAGTTATGCTAATGAGCTCCCGCACCTCTTTTTCTACAAAATGACCCTTGGCTCCTTCAATACATCTCCAACAGCCCCCCTTTCTGCTAGCCCGGTATCACCAAGGTCATGTTCAAAAATAAGGTTCAAAAATAAGGCTATTTGGGGGGCGGGGCTTTTAATTTGGGGGGCAGGGCCCCAAAATCCCCCACTGTAGAATTCCAAAGGTGCCTGCAGGCTCAAAACGGTCGGGAACTCCTGCCTCCTTGATATCGGGGATATTTTAAAGATTTACTTATTGAAACCGTTTATAAGCCTCCCTCTTGAACTCAGAGGGATTGACTTTCCATCAGAGTTAAGTGCTGTTATTCTGGTAAAAGAACGCATTTGGATCACATGACCCAAGGTGTTCTTTCTTTAAATAACCGCTAAAAACTGACTCTCCAAACGGAAGCTAGGAAGCTGCCGTTCTAAAGCCTTTCTTGGCAGATTTCTAACATGTACACAAGTCTTTCTCAGCACTAACTGTTGGAGTGAGCCAGTCAGGATGCCTGGGCACTGAGTAGGGGGGTTACATCACTCTAAAGGTGCAGTCAGATGTCGTGCTGAGAGTGGGTTAAACTGCTCCGGTTCTAACTGGATTATATTTGATCTGGATAATCGCGACCACACTTACCTCCAGGGCTATTTAGGAATGCACAGGAACGGAGTTCCGGCTGGCTCCTGAGTTGGCCACGCCCATCAAGAACTCATTAGCATAATAGGCCACACCCAACAGCAGACACTCATTAGGATTGGCTACATTAGAGGTGTGTGGCCTAACATGCAAAGGAGTTCCTGCAACAAAAAAAGCTCTGGGTTTTGACAACAGACAAGGTCAACAGAATAAGAAGCAAAAGGTGGGTGTGGCTGGATGAGTACACTTCTAGTAACACAGGGGTGTGGCCTCATATGCTAATGAGCTGCGCTGTCATGGGTGTGGCCTCATATGCTAATATGTTTCTGCTGTTGGGTGTGGCCAATTATGCTAATGAGTTCCTGCTGGGGTTTTTCTACAACCCCCCCCGCTTACCTCCCTTATCCAGCCTCACCGCGCAGTCACGTCGCTCCCCGACGTCTACACTACCGACATGCAGGAGCATGTCTCGGTAGGTTTTTTTACATTTTTTCTCAGTTTGCGCATGCGCATAGGCGCCCCTTCATAGAAGGGGGGGAACTATCACGGCACATGCACAGAACCGCAAGGGCGAATCAATCCAACCCCTCCAACAGAAGACTTCCATTTAAATGTTTGACCCGAAAATGGCCTCTGTGAGATCCCGAACTCATCTAAATGCTAAAACAAGTGACCGTTTAAATGTCGGTTTTCTAAATGCGGTGGCGGAGCTCCGCCTATGCACACATCACTGACGCATTAAAAAAAATGGCGAGCGAAAGCCTCGGGCAGCTTTCGAGCAGGGAGGGGGTTTAAACCGGAAGTGGCTCGACACCGCATTAGCGATCAGACGTCAGAAAAGTGCAGCTAGAACCGGAAAATCAGGAAAACACCACTTGGGGACCTGGTAGCAAAATACTCCAGTTTAAAGGGGGTTTGAGCCGGAAACCGATGGCTGGGGACGGTGCGCAGATGTTGGGTGTGTGAACGTGGATATAAAATCTTTTGCTGAGCCATCACAACACCAGATCAAACGGCGCGTCTGACCGCACCCTAAGTGTATATAGGTGTTGTCTCCTGGGATGGAATGCCTCTTTCTGTCTTAACCTGGGAGCTGCACTCTGACCTTTGTCCTCCCCCTCACTTTACATGGCCTTCCACGGAGACACACGTCTCTACAGGTCTCTCCTGTAGAGACGATGCCCTCGTCCTCCCACACTCATGATGCCGGACAAGCTGGCCATTTGGGATAGGGAAAAGGACTCTTTAGAGCCAGTTTGGTGTCGTGGTTAAGTGCACGGACTCTAATCTGAAAGAACCGGGTTTGATTCCCCACTCCTCCACTTGCACCTGGCTGGATGACCTTGGGCAAGCCATAACTCTGGCACAGCTGTTCTTGAAAAAGAGCAGTTTCTGTCAAGAGTTCTCTCAGCCCCACCTACCTCACAGGGTGTCTGTTGAGGGGAGGGGAAGGGGAAGGAGTTTGTAAGCCGCTCTGAGACACTTTTGGGTAGTGAAGGGCGGGGTATGAATCCAATCTCTTCTTCTTCTTCTTCTAGATTGGGCTTCTCTCTCTCCTTTTGGCTCCAAACTGAATATGAACGGGACCCACTTTACAGGGTTTTTTTGCAATGGACTTCTTGGGAGATTCATTTACAGCAGTCCTACGAAAAGAGGTGCAGGAGCTCATTCGCATACCGCATTAGCAGAACTTACATGCGTACGCCGCAACCCCTGTCATTTAAAGATGCCTCCCCCCATCTTGCTTTGCTTCCCCAGCCGGCCTGCCAAGGTGGCCCAGCTGGGGAAACAACAACAACAAAAAGATGGAGAGGCATCTTTGAATACCTCTCCTTCACTTCTCCAGCCAGCCTGACAGCCTGGAAGGCTGGCTGGAGAAGCAAAGGAAGGTTGGGGAGGCATCTTTAAAAGCCTCCCCTTCTATTCCTCAGGCGGCCTGCTGAGGCGGGCTGGCGGGGGAAGCAAAGAGAAGAAGAGATTGGATTTATACCGCGCCGCTCTGAGACACCTTCGGGTACTGAAGGGCGGGGGTAATAAATCCAAACTCTTCTTCTTCTACCTCACAGGGTGTCTGTTGTGGGGAGGGGAAGGGAAAGGAGTTTGTCAGCCGCTCTGAGACTCCTTTGGGTAGTGAAGGGCGGGGGTAATAAATCCAAACTCTTCTTCTTCTACCTCACAGGGTGTCTGTTGTGGGGAGGGGAAGGGAAAGGAGTTTGTGAGCCCCTCTGAGACTCCCTTGGGTAGTGAAGGGCGGGGTATAAATCCAATCTCTTCTTCTTCTTCTTCTACCTCACAGGGTTGTTGTGGGGAGGGGAAGGAGAAGGAATTTGTAAGCCGCTCTGAGACACCTTTGGGTAGTGAAGGACAATTTATAGATCCAATCTCTTCTCTCTTCTCTTCATTATTATTAATCATACACGTTGTTAGTATTTGGAGGGTTATTTTTCTTTCCCATTATGTATAGCCTTATATGATGAGCAATGCTCCCTCTAAGCTGTGGAGTCTTGTGAGCAAAAAATCTACTTTGTGAGCGACTGGCATTAAAGTGGTGAGCGAGCGATTTGGCCACTGCATAGATTATTTTGGTCTGGAGCCATCCTCCCCGAGTGAAGGCAAAAATGTGTGAGCTGGAGCCTAAAAAACTGTGAGGTAGATCACACTAACTCAGCTTAGTGATGAGGTAGATGATCTCCAC
Organism: Gekko japonicus; assembly: GCF_001447785.1. Classification (NCBI taxonomy): domain Eukaryota; kingdom Metazoa; phylum Chordata; class Lepidosauria; order Squamata; family Gekkonidae; genus Gekko; species Gekko japonicus. The sequence continues at coordinate 61,794 of NW_015175444.1, forward strand.
TGAAAACATTTTCTAGGACCAACCTCCTGACAATGATAACACTTCACTAATGAATGGAGCTTTGACTCTTGAAGCTTCTACCCAGAACATTTGTTGGTCTCTAGGCTTCTGAACTCAGATCTAACAGTTCTACTAGCTGTTCTACTACTTCATGGAAGGCACCACACTCAGAACCATCGAGTGAAAATCCATCAGGTATCTGACAAAAGGTGCCAAGAAGAGCCCTGCTGGATCAGATATGTGGTCCATCCAGTCCAGCATCCTGTCTCACACAGTGGCCAACCAGTTCCTCTGGAGATCCAACAACAGGGCAGAGAGGCTGAGGCCTTCATTAGAACATCAGAAGAGCCCTGCTGGATCAGACCTGTGGTCCATCTAGTCCAGCATCCTGTCTCACACAGTGGCCAACCAGTTCCTCTAGAGGGCCCACAACAGGGCAGAGAGGCTGAGGCCTTCATTAGAACACAAGAAGAGCCCTGCTGGATCAGACCTGTGGTCCATCTAGTCCAGTATCCTGTCTCACTCCATGGCCAACCAGTTCCTCTGGAGGGTCAACAACAGGGCATAGAGGCGAAGGCCTTCATATAGGGATCCCAAGTCCCACCGGGGGTCGGGGAAACCCCCGTCCCAGAGGCCCGTTCCCCGGCACAGCCGTATCAGGCCCCGGGGGGAACTCCTCCCCGACGTGCGCGTCACCCGGAAGTGATGGGAGGACGCTGGGCACCCTGGGGGCGGGGCCACAGCCATACAAGGGAAAACTCTATGGTTTTCCCTTGTATGGCCGTGGCCCCGCCCCCAGCGTCCCCGGCGTCCTCTCGTCACTTCTGTGTGATGTGCGTGCAGCGCGCGCGCACACCAGACGCTGGCTGGGAGCCCCCCGCTCCCAGCAAAGATCAACTTGGCAACCCTACCTTCATAAAAACATCAGAAGAGCCCTGTTGGGTCAGACCAGTGGTCCATTTGGTCCAGCATCCTGTCTTACACAGTAGCCAACCGGTTCCTCTGGCGGGCCAACAACAGGGCAGAGAGGCCGAGGCCTTCATAAGAACATCAGAAGAGCCCTGCTGGGTCAGACCAGTGGTCCATTTGGTCCAGCATCCTGTCTCACACAGTAGCCAACTAGTTCCTCTGGAGGGCCAACAACAGGGCAGAGAGGCAGAGGCCTTTAGTAGAACTTAAGAAGAGCCCTGCTGGTTCAGACCAGTGGTCCATCTAGTTCAACATCCCGTCTCACATAGAGGCCAACCAGTTCCTCTGGACAGTCAACAACAGGGCATAGAGACCAAGGCCTTCCCCTGAGATTGCCTCTTGGCACTGGGATTCAGAGGATTAATGCCTCTGAATTTGGAGGTTCCCCTTAGCCACCATGGCTAATAGCCATTGATAGACGTATCCTCCATGAATCTGTCTAACCCCCTTTTTGAGCTGTTTATTCCTGTGGCCATCACGACATCCTCTGTCAGCGAGTTCCACATTTTAATCACTCTCTGTGTAAAGTAGTATTTCGTTTTGTCCATCCTGAACCTGCTGCCCGTCAACCGCACTGGATACCCTCAAGTTTCAGTTGTTTGAGAGAGGGAAAAAAAATTAGTAAAAGCAGTAAACCGCTGTGTTTGGGTGACATTGATCAGGATGTGATTGATCAGGACAGGGATCAATGTCCAAAGGACAATGTGGTAGAGCAGGGGTCCCCAGCCTTTTTGAGCTTATTGGTACCTCTTGTATTCTAACAATCTGGTGGGTGCAGCCACAAAATGGCTACCACAAAATGGCTGCCACCGGAGGCAGAGCCAGACACAAAATGGCCGCCGCAGCGTCCCTTCAGCCACACAGTGAAGATCCCTGTGCTGTGGTGGTAGCTGCCACAAAGCAACGTTTTAAAATAAATCTGCACAGCCAGTCAAATCTCCAGTGACCAATCCGAACCCTTGCTGGGCAAAAACCTCCTCTGAGCCCACCCACTTTGTAAAAGCGGTTGGTGGTCATCAGGAGAGGTGTTGCAGACCCACCTGTCCATACAATCTGCCCACAAAAGTGCAAATGGGGTGGATTCCACCCAGCCCCAGGATAATTTCCAGAGGATTTTTAACGCAAGTTGATAAATCACACAATACGCTGATTTTTTATCACAAAGACATACAGGGGGGAAAGCGGCTCTCTGGAATCGAAAGCCTGTCTTTTGAATGTTTAAAAAAATCACAGAAACAGTTCTGTATTTACGTTGTTCATGTTCCTGGGCATTTCATGGACGGTCGTCCCTTGCTCTGGGTCCATGACGCGACTTTACTTCTCCAGGAAATGAAGAAGAAAAGAAGTGGTGGACATATTGGATTGGACCCAAGAGTCTATGTCCCTCCCCCTTTTTTTGGGGGGGAGAGCAAACACTTCATCTCGTGTGTGTTTGTGTTTGTGAGGAACAATCGTGAAACAAAACCCCATTTCATTGGCAGCCCACCGGTCATGACGGCCCGCTTGAAATTCCTTCGTCAGCAGAAGTAGCCGCAACTCCGCCAAACAATCTCTCACAAAACATCTGCAGTCAACTGACCCTGGCCTTAACCTTTAAATCTATCTTTTCATATTCATCTCAAAAGACCTTGTCAATGGCCAAGGAGATTCGAGAAAAGGATTCTTCAACAAACACACACACATACACAAGGAAACAGAGGAAATTCAACCCAGATTAGGGGGCAGGAGATAATGCGGCCTGCTCATTTTCTATTCCGCGGCGCCAACCGGCGTTGAATTCATTTTCTACTCTATCTTTATTCATGTTATTGAAACATAACATTCATTAGGATTGTGAACCGCAACAGATAGAAGAGAACAAAACTCCTCGCCCAAACCGGTGGGCATCTGTTCCCGCCGGAGGCGGCCCACCGCCAAGTCCGCACCACGCCGTCTCTCCCCTCCCCTCAGGCCTCGAATTCATTTCAAAATTGGTTCAACAGTTTCTGGAGGTGTTTGCTTAAACTTGCTGCCACTCGAGGGAAGTATTTTCCTCACAGTCATGTTGAGAAGCGGTGAGAGGCGAGAAACGGTGATCAGAAACCGACGGTCTTTCATTTTTAAAAAACAACAACCATGAAGCCAGAAACCTATTTTGCCATAAAATGTGTTGGGCAGTTTGAGGGTGTCATTCAATTTAAAAAAAAACCGATTTAGGGGATTGGCAGAATACAGTATTTCTTTATTTCTGCCTGAGGAGGCCAGGAAGGCTCTCACTCGCGTGGCTTTCCACAAACTATGCAAAACTGCATTATTCAAGAGGGTTTTTTTACACAGAGTTACCCTGTACTAAATGATTCACAAAGTGACTCAGATGAATGATTAGGGACGGCGGTCTATACTAGTGTGTACAGTTTGCTGTGGGTTGGATCCTATTGTGTAATCCTGTATCATTTAATGGGTCGTGTTAGGACTTACGCTTTGCTTCAATTCTGCTTTTAGACTCCTGGTTGGCTCTACAACCCAAATCCTATTTCCATTGTTTATCGAACATCCCCATCTCGTCGACGGTATTGACTCTCTCTCTGTAATCCGCCTTGAGCCCTAGTGAGAAAAGCACACTAGAAATGACGTGAATGAAATAAAATAAAAATAATATTCACCCAGTGCTTTCAGCACTGAGTGGGGCTTCCAACATGGAATGAAACTAAGAATTTGGGTAACACTAATGAATGCCAATAACAAACAGTGAGCCGTAAAGCGATCAGAAACTATCATCGGGGGGGTGGGGGGTGGGGGGAAATGACAGAATCCTTGAAATCGTTTCAAAGTCGTCTGAAAATCAGTACCAGGTTAAAAAGTCAGGAAGAACCAAAGTATTCATATGGTGTTTCTGAGAATGGCGTTATGCAAAATGCAGTGCATAGAATTTGTCTCAAATGGCTTTCCCTCGTCCATTGCACAAGAAAACTGAGTCATAAATGCATTTTTGTGGAGATGAACCCTGCTCCCTTTATTGAATTCTAAATAAAGAAGTAAAATGATACCTGAAGGTATTACCGGGATTTATTGGTCAAAAAGACAATTCCAAATACACCACGGGGCAGGAAGTTCCATTGATACCAACAGTGCTTAAAAAAAAATAAAATAGAAAAAGTAGTGCCAGTAATTATACATAAGGTTGTGCCAAATTCCACCAGTTCCCCTCTCAGGACCCCTCCAAAAAGGTGCTGATATAGGGTAATGGTGAGTATAGCCAAGAAAGAAAGAAAGAAAGAAAGAAAGAAAGAAAGAAAGAAAGAAAGAAAGAAAGAAAGAAAGAAAGAAAGAAAGAAAGAAAGAAAGAAAGAAAGAGGGGAAGGAAGGAAGGAAGGAAGGAAGGAAGGAAGGAAGGAAGGAAGGAAGGAAGGAAGGAAGGAAGGAAGGAA
>NW_015175444.1:66925-96808 GCF_001447785.1 Gekko japonicus
AAGAAAGAAAGAAAGAAAGAAAGAAAGAAAGAAAGAAAGAAAGAAAGAAAGAAAGAAAGAAAGAAAGAAAGAAAGAAAGAAAGAAAATTTATCTCTGTCACTCTTGCAAGTAAAAACTATAGGTAAAAAAATTCCCTTTGTTCTTTTCCAATATGGAGTGCTGATCGGTAAATATAAATCAGAGGAACAGAATTCAGGCACAGCCTTCACTATATACCATCTCCAGAAATGGAGGCCCCTCTCTGCATCCCCAAACTGCGGCGTCTAATTAAGCAGCGGTTTAATTGTAGGCCAAGCAAACAGAGATCAAATGCAAGGAGCCGATCTGCAGATCCCAAATTACAAGTATCGGCCGGCTTCAATTGTCACCCGCACAAAGACCGGAGGCCTAAAATCCTTTACTCAACTAAATTCTTAATAAGTAAACTGAGACTAACCCTCTAATACCAGATTTGTTAGACAACGTGATTTCAACGGCAGCCATTCAGGCACCTTGTTACAAGTAAAATGACTGTTAAGGCTAAGAATCATGAAAGAGTCATTTTATATAGCTGCTAAATTCCCCTCAAATCTCCTTGCGAACTTAACGGGCAAAGAAAGCTCAACGTGTAATACCGGCTAATGTGGTTTATGCTGGAAAATACTATCAGCCTATCTTTGTGGCTTATCTAAGCCTGGATAATACTTTTAGCCTTTATGCTAGACCCAGATCCATTTTTTTTCCTCTCTCTCTCCCCCCACCAAACTCTTGACTATGTATTTCCTAAAATCCTTTTGCAAAGAGTTAAATTGGATGTGAAATCTGTACGAGGCACCGGAGCTCTCTTTGTTTCGGAGGCTCGCCGGCAAAGTCTCGCTTCTGTATCACTTTCATTGCTTTCTGATTGAGCCTGACAGTGTGACAGAGAAGCAAAGAGCGGCAATCGCAGCCTCAATGCAGGCCTTTTTCAGCCGAGCAGCAGTCTGCTCTTTTAGCCTGAGAAAAAGGAGGAACAGATGCTGGGCGCGAGCTTCCCTAACAAAGTCCTAACTTTGATGCCGATGGAAGGGGAGGGGGGGGAAGAAATATATTAAAAAAAAAGATTGCCTCACTTCAGAAGACCTCAAAAAGAAGACAAAAGGAGTGAGGGGGCCAAGAGAAAGAGAGCGGGTGAGAAAATCCGGGCTGGGACGGTTTCGGAAGCCGCAGCCCTTTCGAGGAAGATGTGGTTCGGGAGGTTTCAGATCTGGAGTTTTTCGACACTCTCGAACATTCGCTTGGAAGAGAGAGGGGGTGAGGTTTGAAGGCGATGGTGGGGGTTTTCTCCCTGCGAACGACAACCACAATGACAGCTTAGAAAGGGGTTTGGTTTTTCGGGTTTTTGGGGGGATAGGGGTCGCTTTTTTCAGAAAGTCAAAGTATCCTGCATCCACACACACATTAAAAAAAAAACATGCAGAGAAGGAAGGAAGGAAGGAAGGAGAGAAGGGCCCCGGATATCAACAGAAATAACTTGCCGCCTCTTTATACTACAGCCTGTAGCTATTCCAATACACTAAAAGAACCATATTAAAATGCAAAGTCAATGAAGAGTTTTGGGACATGACAGCACATTTATTCTGGCTGATGTTTCTGTGGGGTCAGGAATCTAGAAGGCTGAGCAGCTAAAACACAGAACAAAACATATCTATTTATTGCGAAGTGCACAGCAGCTACAAACTAAAAACAACATTCGTCGCATGTAGATAAAAGTAAAGAGGCGGTGGGAGTAACATCACCTCCATTAGGGCACTGCACACAGCAACAAAGTTAAGTTACACCTACAATAACCACTAGACCAAGATGTTGGTTTACACACACAATAACCATTAAAGTATTTTTCTGTGGACCATTTTGTCAAGTGTCGGTAGGGTGGCCAGTGTCCCAATGGCATCCTGAGATCTCCCGGAATCGCAACTAGTCTCCAGGTTATAGGGATCAGCTCCCCTGGAAAAAATGGCTGCTTTGGGAAATGGACACCGTGGTATCATACCCCACTGAGGTTCCTTCCCATCCCAGACCTCACTTTCTCCACCCCCCAAAATCTCCAGGTATCTCCCAACCCAGTACTGGCAACGTAGGTGTAGGTATGGTTCCGGCCCACAAAACATCTTTTTAACAGGATGCATTAAATAGACTTTAGGGTGCCCCAACCTCTTTAAAACTAAAACTAAGATCATGGCATCCGGCCCCATCAGTCCTTGGCAAACAGAAGGGGAAGTCATGGAAGTAGTGACAGACTTCACGTTCCTGGGATCCCAGATCACCGCAGACTGTGACAGCAGCCATGAAATTAAAAGACGCCTGCTCCTTGGGAGGAAAGCGATGGCGAACCTCAACAGCATGATAAAAAGCAGAGACATCACCCTGCCCACAAAAGTCCGCATGGTCAAAGCAATGGTATTCCCAGTAGTCATGTATGGCTGCGAGAGTTGGACTATAAGGACGGCCGAGCGCCGAAGAATAGATTCTTTTGAACTATGGTGCTGGAGAAGACTCGCTTGGACTGCAAGGAGATCAAATCAGTCAATCCTAAAAGAAATCAACCCTGACTGTTCCCTGGAAGGCCAGATCCTGAAGTTGAAGCTCAAATACTTTGGCCACCAAATGAGAAGGGAGCCCTCACTGGAGAAGACCCTGATGCTGGGAAAGATTGAAGGTCAAAGAAGACGGGGACGGCAAAGGATGAGATGGTTAGACAGTGTCATAGATGCAACAAACATGAAATTGAGCAAACTTCAGAGGACGGCGGAAGACAGGAGGGCCTGGCGGGATCTGGTCTATGGGGTCGCGAAGAGTCGGACTCGACTGTGCGCCTGAACAACAACAACCTCTTTGTTACTTTGATGCAACAGCATCATCTGGAATTTATCAGTATGAGAATGAAATTCCTTTTCTTGTGTGCCTCGGCTAGAAACAAGGGGTGACACCCTTTTGCATATAACAACGTAAACGAGTTCCACTGAAATCCGGACACCTTGCACATGCCTGACAAGAGGCAGGACTGGGGCCTTAGAATGTGTACAGCTGGTATTTTTGAGGAACCATCAGAGAAGGTCCTCCACTCCTGTCCGATGCCATCTTAATTGGTAGTTTCAGGCGGGGAGCCATGGTGGTATGTAGTAGAAGGGCAAGATTTGAATCCAGTAGCACCTTAGACCGACGAGAGTTTGGGGATAAAAGTTTTCGAGAGTACCTGATGAAGGGAGCTTTGACGCTTGAAAGCTTATATCCCCCAAAATCATAATGGCTACTGGACTTGAAAGGTAAAGGTAAAGGTTTCCCTTGCTCGAAAGCCAGTCGAATCTGACTCTAGGGTTGCGGTGCTCATCTCCGTTTCAAAGCCGAAGAGCCAGCGCTGTCCGAAGACTTCTCCGTGGTCATGTGGCCGGCATGACTAAACACCGAGGCGCACGGAACGCTGTGACCTTCCCACTGAAGTGGTCCCTATTTATCTACTTGCAATTTCTTGCTTTCGAACTGCTAGGTTGGGCAAGAGCTGGAACCAGAGACGGGAGCTCACTCCGTCATGCGGCACACTCGGGTCTCGAACTGCTGAACTACCGACCTTCCACAGTCTGCAGTTCAGCGTCTTAACCACTTGAGCCGCCGCAGCTTGAATCTAGCTGCTTATTTGTAATCATTTTGCCAAACCCACCTTGGAACAGGAATTCCCCTCTGCATTGCACGCTGCTTTCACTTTCTTTGATCATCGGGTTTTATGGCACCCTCTATACTGCGTGCTGCTTTCACTTTCTTTCATCCTCGGCTTTTATGGTACCTTCTGCATAGATGTACAGCCAATCAGGGGTGACTTTGCTGTCGGTACGGCGTTGCCCCCCCCTCCCCGAGGTATTCGAATGCTGTTTTGAGCTGCACCTTTCCCTCAGTGTTGAGAAATTATGGAGCGAATGCCAGATGCAGAATCGCCCAGAGAAGGTTACCAAATTGGCAAGATTCTATATTTTGGTTTATTTGGAAGGGGGCGGTCATCCTTCTTAAAAGGCTATGTGAGCTCTCTTGTATTTCAGCGGGGCAGCTTTTGTTTCTTTGGGAACTGCAGAAATAGGAAGGTCTCCCAAGCGGTATGCTCGCGGTGTAAGGAGAGGCACTGTGTGTCCTTGTGAAGTCACAGGCACTATCCAGTAGATGCACACAGAAGTATATTGGCTGGAGACAGACACAGGATTTTTAAAACGGTCACAGTGGGCTGCATACCCAATGCGAACCTAACTTTGCAGTACATTACCCGAATCTTGTCTCTGCCTACATGTTCAGCACACCGAACATTTCATTCATTCATTCATTCATTCATTCATTCATTCATTCATTCATTCATTCATTCATTCATTCATTCATTCATTCATTCATTCATTCATTCATTCATTCATTCATTCATTCATTCATTCATTCATTCATTCATTCATTCATTCATTCATTCATTCATTCATTCATTCATTCATTCATTCATTCATTCATTCATTCAATTTATACCCCGCCCTCCCCACGAGCAGGCTCAGGGAGGCTTACATTAGCTGGTACATAAGGTAAAGGTAAAGGTCTCCCTTGCTCGAAAGCCAGTCGAGTCCGACTCTAGGGTTGCGGTGCTCATCTCCATTTCAAAGACAAAGAGCCAGCGCTGTCTGAAGATATTTCCATGGTCATGACTAAACACCAAGGCGCACGGAACACTGTTCCCTTCCCACCGAAGTGGTCTCTATTTATCTACTTGCAATTTCTTGCTTTCGAACTGCTAGGTTGGCAGGAGCTGGAACTAGAGACGGGAGCTCACTCCGTCATGCGGCACACTTGGGTCTCGAACTGCTGAACTACTGTCCTTCCACAGCCTGCAGTTCAGCGTCTTAACCACTTGAGCCACCGCAGCTGGTACATAGGTACCAATAAAACTCACATAAAATCATTTGAAACAGTTCAAATACAATTACGAAACAGATACAATAAAATCATAAAATCCTAAAATGCTGTCGGTAGTTCATACATTACTTGACGTGGTGTGCAAAAGAATGCATGCAAATAGACAGTGTCCCCTCCCGATCTCCCTCAATCCCATGGTGGCAAAGGCCAAATATCAAAACTAGGGCCAAGATCTAATGCCACACTTGTTGCTGGTAGTCATGCGGGCAGCTCCTTAGTTAAAAGCCTGGTGGAAGAGCTCCATCTTGCAGGCCCTGCGGAATTTCTTTAATTCTGTCTTTAATTCTGACAAAGGCACACGTGTGTTTTAACCACATACACGAACAGCCCACCTCAGTAGTCAACGAGATCCCTTGCCATTTCAAAAGACACTTGGAAAACTTTTCCGTAGGTCTGGGGAGAGTAAATGCGTGATGTCACAAGCACTAGCCAATAGGCACCTTCCACTGCCCCATTTAAGCTGAACCGTTTGGAGAAACCCACCAAACCAGCTCTTCCTTTGCTCATCCCAGGAGCGGGAAATGTACATTTGTTTACAGAGCAGCGGAGATGCCAGCAAACTGTCTTAAAAATGTTAACATCTGCCTTTTGCTCTTACAGGCGCTACCAAATGGTTGACTAAATGGGGGCATGTGTGTTCAATTTCAGTGCTGGCAAAGGGCATGGGTTTCCTCCACCCATAATGGGGGAAAAAATAATGCTTTTTAAAAGTTCGACCAGGAAATCTTTTAGGAGCAATACTGTTGAAGATATCTTACTTGGTCTCCAAGAGGGGGGAAAAATCTTTTCATTGAAAATCCTCCTGCTGATCACCCATGATCTCTCTTGCAAGAACAAATCGCACACTAAAAACTGCACATCCGTCTCCTGGAACTCTCTTTGGCTTTCTGTCCTTCCTCCCCACTGACAACTCATGTACACACGCACGTTTTCTCATCTCTCCTGCCGTCCATGACCTTCCCGGGCACTTGTCTGCCTAGCGCTGACAATTTGCTAATGAACTGTTTTTTGTTTATAATTGCTTACTTAATTATGAAGCACTAACATAATAGCATTTCTAATTTGTCCCGTAATTGTATGCACAGATGAAATGCAAGCGTCCGTCATATTGCTTCCTTGTAATCAGCACTTGTTCTTGGGGAATTTCTAAAGAGAGACGTTCTCTCCGAGGAAGATGTGCTTTCCACCAGGCAGGGCCGTCGGCCTCCCGGAATGGTTCGCTGGAAACCTCCCTTGGCTGTTCGAGGGGTAGGTTCAGAGAACCTGCATGCCCTTGGAACAGTTGATTAACCTGGCGTTTGCAAGATCAGCAAGTCGGTTTTTTGCAGGCAGTGACATGGCATTGGAAGTTCCACAAGTTTTTGAACCATCAATGAAATCATCAAACGTGCTGTGGGTGCCAAAAGGGAATAGGAAACAGATCTTTCATTCTCGTTCTTCTTTTTTTTAATTGGCCTTTGTTTAACATTTGTGCAAACTAGAATTTATAAGGCATAGAGACAGCCAGACTCCCATTCGAGCAGCGATAGATTTAATTCTATTTTTGGTCCATTATCTTTCCTTGCACTGGGGTTACAATCCTTAGAACCAGGGGTTTGTGTTTGTTTGTTTTTTGAAAAAGAGGGGCCAGAACTCTCCAGAGGGAAATGAAGTCTTCAATCTGTATACTAAAAAATCATGAACTTTTAAACATTTTAAAAAGAATGTTGTCGAGGAGGTCCCAGAACTCTGTTCCAGTGCATTCCCCCCCGACCTGCTTAGAATGAGTAATAGGGTACATGCCCCATTGAAAACAAGAAGACTTACTTCTAAGTAAATATGCCCAGATAGGGCGAGGCAATTTATAATGCAGAGAGGAAGCCGGACTCCCAATCGAGCCGTGATGGATTTAATTTTCACTTTGGTCCATTACCTTTACTTGTACTAGGGTTACAGTCCTTAGCATGCGTAATAGGGAGCGTGCCCCCCCTGAAAACAGCAGGACTTACTTCTAAGTAAATATGCTCAGAAAGGTTGCAGCAAAATGATAGTTAACTTTACCATTCCCACCCCACCGGAACAAGAAAGAAAGAAAGAAAGAAAGAAAGAAAGAAAGAAAGAAAGAAAGAAAGAAAGAAAGAAAGAAAGAAAGAAAGAAAGAAAGAAAGAAAGAAAGAAAGAAAGAAAGAAAATTTATCTCTGTCACTCTTGCAAGTAAAAACTATAGGTAAAAAAATTCCCTTTGTTCTTTTCCAATATGGAGTGCTGATCGGTAAATATAAATCAGAGGAACAGAATTCAGGCACAGCCTTCACTATATACCATCTCCAGAAATGGAGGCCCCTCTCTGCATCCCCAAACTGCGGCGTCTAATTAAGCAGCGGTTTAATTGTAGGCCAAGCAAACAGAGATCAAATGCAAGGAGCCGATCTGCAGATCCCAAATTACAAGTATCGGCCGGCTTCAATTGTCACCCGCACAAAGACCGGAGGCCTAAAATCCTTTACTCAACTAAATTCTTAATAAGTAAACTGAGACTAACCCTCTAATACCAGATTTGTTAGACAACGTGATTTCAACGGCAGCCATTCAGGCACCTTGTTACAAGTAAAATGACTGTTAAGGCTAAGAATCATGAAAGAGTCATTTTATATAGCTGCTAAATTCCCCTCAAATCTCCTTGCGAACTTAACGGGCAAAGAAAGCTCAACGTGTAATACCGGCTAATGTGGTTTATGCTGGAAAATACTATCAGCCTATCTTTGTGGCTTATCTAAGCCTGGATAATACTTTTAGCCTTTATGCTAGACCCAGATCCATTTTTTTTCCTCTCTCTCTCCCCCCACCAAACTCTTGACTATGTATTTCCTAAAATCCTTTTGCAAAGAGTTAAATTGGATGTGAAATCTGTACGAGGCACCGGAGCTCTCTTTGTTTCGGAGGCTCGCCGGCAAAGTCTCGCTTCTGTATCACTTTCATTGCTTTCTGATTGAGCCTGACAGTGTGACAGAGAAGCAAAGAGCGGCAATCGCAGCCTCAATGCAGGCCTTTTTCAGCCGAGCAGCAGTCTGCTCTTTTAGCCTGAGAAAAAGGAGGAACAGATGCTGGGCGCGAGCTTCCCTAACAAAGTCCTAACTTTGATGCCGATGGAAGGGGAGGGGGGGGAAGAAATATATTAAAAAAAAAGATTGCCTCACTTCAGAAGACCTCAAAAAGAAGACAAAAGGAGTGAGGGGGCCAAGAGAAAGAGAGCGGGTGAGAAAATCCGGGCTGGGACGGTTTCGGAAGCCGCAGCCCTTTCGAGGAAGATGTGGTTCGGGAGGTTTCAGATCTGGAGTTTTTCGACACTCTCGAACATTCGCTTGGAAGAGAGAGGGGGTGAGGTTTGAAGGCGATGGTGGGGGTTTTCTCCCTGCGAACGACAACCACTGTGGAAAGATGTCTTCAGTCTGGAAGACCAGCGGGACGTTCCAGACTGGGCGCTCTTTACAAACAAAATCCGGCCTGGTCCCTCCAAAAATGACTTGCACGGATTGTGCCAAAATGGCTGGTCTTTTTGAAAAGGAATTTGCTGCTCAGTCGAAAAGAGCAAACTCGTTAAATTGGCTCCGTCTACTTGTGTGAAACATTTCTGTCCCACCCCTGGACAAGCGCAAAGAAGTTCTAGAGGGGTGCCATTCAAGAATACGCCCATATTTCAGACCGCATGTGATATTTCCTTCAGGAGAACGTACGTCGCTGGTGGTGTTGAGGAGCAAACTCTGCTGCGAATACATCAGCTGCCTTTGTGCCTTTTACAGCCCAATCCCATGTACTCTTACTCAGTGGTAAGGCCAATAGGAGACTTGTGCCTATGGTTGCCATGGCAATTCCTAGACAGGCGTGATGTCACTTCCAGGTTTTCCCTGGAGGTAAGTGACAGAGATATTTTAATACATGTCTCTGGTGGTTCCAGACTACCCAAATCCTGATGCATTGGTTATTATCGGTTATTATAATTATTGGGTATTGGGGAAGGGGCATGTCTCAGTGGTCCAATCCCTGGCATCTCCAGTTTAAAAGATTAGATAGTAGGTGACGTGAAAGACCTCCACCAGAGACCCTGGAAAGCCGCTGCCAGTCTGAGTAGACAATTCTGACTGTGATGGCCAATTTCAGTATAAGGCAGCTTCATATGTTCGTGTATCCACTGAACGTCCCATTTTGTTGACTGTACTGGCTCACTATGTGTTAAATAGTGGGTTCCATGGATCCATGGGATCCCAGATCACCACAGACTGTGACAGCAGCCATGAAATCAAAAGACGCCTGCTCCTTGGGAGGAAAGCGATGGCAAACCTAAACAGCATGATAAAAAGTAGAGACATCCCCCTGCCAACAAAAGTCCGCATGGTCAAAGCAATGGTATTCCCAGTAATCATGTACGGCTGCGAGAGCTGGACTATAAGGAAGGCCGAGCGCCGAATAATAGATTCTTTTGAACTATGGTGCTGGAGAAGACTCTTGAGAGTCCCTTGGACTGCAAGGAGATCAAATCAGTCAATCCTAAAATAAATCAACCCTGACTGTTCCCTGGAAGGCCAGATAATGAAACTGAAGCTCAAATACTTTGGCCACCAAATGAGAAGGGAGCCCTCACTGGAGAAGACCCTGATGCTGGGAAAGATTGAAGGTCAAAGAAGACGGGGACGGCAAAGGATGAGATGGTTAGACAGCATCATCAATGCAACGAACATGAAGTTGAGCAAACTTCAGAGGATGGCGGAAGACCGGAAGGCCTGGCGTGATCTTGTCCATGGGGTCACGAAGAGTCGGACTCAACTGTGCGACTGAACAACAACAACAACAACAAATGGATAAGCAGGCTCGAGTCCAGTGATCAGCTCAACTTTATTTGTGATTTCGGCAAGAGCAAGACAAGACTCCAGAGCCTCATCTCTCTTAAATAGCATACAATTGCCACGCCCAAACACACCCCACTCCCAGTGATAGGCTGTTTACATAACATTACTACTAGACTGGTTATTTTCAGAATCCTGGTAGGCAATTGTCCTTGTGCTCCAAGCTCAGCCACTCTCTGGGGTGATTCAACCAGGAATTTTTCAACCCCAGTACATAACACTATGCATTATCTGCCTTGAGTCCCTATGAGAAAGGGGGGCTGTAAATAGATAGACAAATGAATAAGTTCTCCCAGCAGGCCGACAGAGTTGTGGTTGGAAGCAGGGGTTGCCAGCGGGAGGTCTCCTGCCACAGGAAAAAGTCGAAGTGACATCACATCGCCACCATGATGCCAAGGCCACGCTCTAGGATTCGGGTGAAACCATAGAGTTGTGCCCAATTCCTAGACTGTTGCCTCGCCCTCATGCAAATGATATGATTGCACTTCTGGATATTCGTCAGGAAGGACATCACTCCACTGCCGTGGGGCCATGTTACAAAATAATTCTTCCCACTGGTCCTCAGCAGGCTGGTGGGCAACCAAAAGAGGATGCAAGATGTCCCCCACCGAAGTGGGAGACTTAAACGTGCCATCGTCATGCCCCTCCCTCAAAGGATCCTCAGGTGTTGCTGTAGACCCAGGCCCCATAGCTACGGTGGGGCATTTGGGGGCTCCGCCCCTTTCTTAAAGTCCAGAAGAATTTCTCCTATAAATGCTTTTTTCAATCATTTTTAAACATTTTTTTAAAGGCTTGCACTCCTGGAAGCAGAGTAGGGTGCTGTAGTTGACTAATTCCTGCCCTGAGCAAGGGGGTTGGAGTAGGTGACCTCTAGGATCCCTTCTAACTCCGTGTCAAGAAACTGGACTCCTTTAAGAGAATTTTCCTGCCTCAGTGTTCGCTTTCTTGACTATAGAAGTCATCACCCCCACCTGGCGGCTTGTTCTCAGAATTGTTTCTTCTGCTGGCAGAAGTGATTAACTTGCAGCAGCTGAGAGCTGTCATCTAAAGTGCTTGGCAGCTTGCAGTTCAGAGATCTATCCTGGCAACGGCTTTCTATTGGCTAAACGGCATTTCTTTCTGCACTGAGGACTTCAGCCCCGCCAGGAAAAGGTTTGCCCCATGTTGGCAGAAAAATGTGTGTGGCTGCACATGTCTGTGAAAGTGTGTTTACCCGTGTCACCCACACTCTTCCCTCGGTTTGTGTGTCTCCTGAGTGATGCCTCCTTACCAAAGGCAGAGGTGTAAGCTTGGAAACCACTAAGCGCTGATAGAGACACAGAAAGGTCTCTTAAAATAAAACTTATCTTTATTAAAAGAAAATACATTCTAGATAATCCCGACTACGGGCCTCCGTAGGATGCTCTCAGTCCTACACGATCCCATTCTGAATCAGAACACAACTCAGCTGAATTACGTTTCAAATTGACTCTAGGGACATCCAGTCATGGATTTAGAACCCACCTCTCTCCACGCACCAAACTGGGACCCAAGATAAGTCGTGTTTTGTGATCCTCAGTGGATTCCAGTGACTCGTTTAGTCTGGGGTGTCCTCGAGGATGTTTTGGAACATGCGGTCTGTGTGGAATTTGTTCATGGTACCAAGTCAGGGAGTTCATTGGACCAATTTGGGAAGAAGAAGAAGAGGAGGGGGAGGAGGAGGAGAAGGAGGAGATTGGATTTATACCCCGCCCTTCACCCAGAGTCTCAGAGCGTCTTACAAACTCCTTTCCCTTCCCCTCCCCACAACAGACACCCTGTGAGGTAGGTGGGGCTGAGAGAGCCCTTTCGAGGACTGGCCTTGAGAGAACAGCTCTGAGAGAACTTGTAACTGACCCAAGGTCCCGCCAGCAGCTGCATGTGGAGGAGCAGGGAATCAAACCTGATTGGCCCAGATTGGAGTCCGCACACGTATAACCACTACACCAAACTGAATAAAATAGCCACGGGTGCCTAGCAGCTTCCAGCCTCAGTTCAAGGTACAGTCCAAGCCCTCAGTGGTCTCACGAATCTGAGAGAACCCTTTCGTCCATCTGCCTCTCTCTGCTCATTCAGGTCTGAGAGAAAGTCCTCGCTCTGCCTCCCGGCATTCTACAAGACGAAGAAGACTAGCATTCTGTGTCATATATGATAACCATCCTCAAGTACTTGAAGGGCTGTCGTATAGAGGATGGCACGGAGTTGTTTTCTGTTGCCCCAGAAGGTCAGACCAGAACCAGTGGACTGAAATTAAATCAGAATAGTTTTCGACTAAACATTAGGAAGAACTCAGTGCAACAGGCTTCCTTGGGAGGTGGCGGGCTCTCCTTCTTGGGAGGTTTTCAAGCAGAGGCTAGATGGCCATCTGACAGCAGTGCTGATTCTGTGAACTTAGGCAGACCATGAGAGGGGAAGGCAGGAAGGGTGCCTCAGTGCTTAGTTCTTGTGGCCCTTTCTTACAGACGCCCAGGGAAATGCCGATCGCCACTTTGGGGTCAGGAAGCAATTTTTCTCCAGGTTAGTTTGATTGGAGATCCTGGAGGGTTGGGTTTTTTTTCTTTTTCTTTTTGGTCATCTTCTGGGCACGGAGCAGGGGTCACTGGGGGTGTGGAGGGGGGAGGTATTTGTGAATTTCCCGCATTGTGCAGGGGGTTGGACTAGATGACCCTGGAGGTCCCTTCCCACTCTTCTATGATTCTATGATCCATTGCCTTGGCACTCTTGAATCCTCTTCCCCGTAAAATTTGTGAGATGATTTGATTCAGACCAGGAGTCATTTCCTGCAGGAGTGCGCAGGAGCGAAGCTCCGGCAGTAAAGAGCCCAGGGGGCGGGCACATGCAACAAGCCCCGCCCCCTGCTCCCAGCAGCCCTCAGTCAGAGCAGGAAGCAGCCAGGTAAGCTGCAGAGCTCCCCCCGGCCCCCCGGTCCAAAACAGTCCAGTGGCACCTTTAAGACCAAGTTTTATTCAGGTACAAGCTCTCCCTCCTCTGCGAGGACAGATCTGCACGTTCCCCCCCCAATAGCTAGCAATCCAAAACAGTCCAGTGGAGCCTGAGCGGTGGGTGTTGCCTTCTGACACACTTCCAGTGATGTCAGGGGGTGTGGCATATGCAAATGAGTTATGCTAATGAGTTATGCTAATGAGCTCCTGCACCTCTTGTTCTATGAAATGACCCGATTCAGACAATAGGGTTGCCATCCTAAAGGTGGGACACAGAATCATAGAATCACAGAGTGGGAAGGGACCTCCAGGGTCATCTAGTCCAACCCCCTGCACAATGCAGGCAATTCACAAATACCTCCCCCCTCCAAAACTGCAGTGACCCCTGTTCCATGCCCAGAAGATGACAAAAACCCTCCAGGATTACTTCCTGACCCCAAAGTGGCAATCAGCATTTCCCTGGGTGTGTAAAAAAGAGATTAGTTGTAATTCCAGAGAAAATCCAGACTGGGACAGATTTTGAAGCTGCATCCCTTTCGAGAAAAATGTGGTTCGGAAGGTTTTGCTAGTCTTTAAGGTGCTACTGGGCTCTTGTTGTTATATATTTGACTGGACCTAAGGAAGGCTGTGGGGCCACGATGGCTCAGTGGTTAAGATGCTGAACTGCAGACTGGAAGGCCGGTAGTTTGGCAGTTCGAGACCCGAGTGCCGCATGACGGAGTGAGCTCCCGTCTCTGGTCCCAGGTCCCGCCAACCTAGCAGTTTGAAAGCAAGAAATTGCAAGTAGATAAACAGGTACCGCTTCGGTGCGAAGGTAACAGCGTTCCGTGCGCCTTGGCATCTAATGCCGGCCACATGACCACGGAGACGTCTTCGGACAGCGCTGGCTCTTCGGCTTGGAAACGGGGATGAGCACCGCCCCCCCTAGAGTCGGATTCGACTGGCTTTCGAGCAAGGGAAAACCTTTGCCTAAGGAAGGCTGTAGCAACCCGGATAGCTCTGAGTAGCCCGAGCCTATCAGAGGTGGGAAGCTAAGGAAGTTCCTCAGGGAATTCAACAATAATTTTCAGCACAAGGTTGCCACATACCAAAGTTTTAATCCAAAGTTCTCTTCAATGAACGCTGCAAAAAAAATTTTTATGAACTACAAGCCTCCTCCAAAGTGCTTTTCTGCAGTGAGGAAGATCCGGAAACAGAAGGATATCTGGACCTCTGTTGGAGGAAGAAACGAGCACATGTTATAAAGAGACTTTAAGGAGTCCTCCCTTTTGAAACTTTTATTTAACAGAGGAGGACTATTATTAAAGGTTGTGCTATAGCTGTTGAGATTCTTGGAGATGATTTTTGATATTTTTGATTAAGAGGATTTATTATATATGTAGATATTATTGTAAAAATATTTTTCAAAAAATATAAAATTATTTGTGATATGTTATAATCATCTGTGCACGGTACTTGTATGTTGGTTTTCCTACTTTCCGTGGGTCCTTGTTTGGTTTTGTGAATCATCGTGAACCCGGCATTCTCTGAGTCTCACTGAGTGAGTCTTAACAGCTGATGTCTTGTGGAAGTGACGGGTGAAGCAAATGATCAGGGAAATCAGTGTGTGAGACACAGACTCTAATCTGGGAGGACTGAGTTTGATTCCCCCGTTCCTCCGCATGCAGCTGCTGGTGTGACCTTGGGTCAGTTACAAGTTGCTTCAGAGCTGTTCTCTCAAAGGCAGTCCTCGAAAGAGCTCTCTCAGCCCCACCTACATCACAGAATATCTGTTGTGGGGAGGGGAAGGGAAAGGAGATGATAAACCACTCTGAGGCTCCTTTAGGTATTGAAGGGTGGGGTATAAATCCAATCTCTTCCTCTTTTTCCTCTCTTCTAATGAGCTGCTCATTCCTCAGCTGAGCCAGGGTGACATGGGGGGAGACATCCTTGGCTTTCTTCTGAGCAACATGCCTAGTAGAAGCGACGGCTCATCCACTCCATCCAAGCAGTGCACCTAGAAACTGCCGCCTGGAGGTTTTTATCAGTCAGCAGAGGGGCAGTTTAGCAGAGTGAGAAAGGCGTAAACACCCTTCATACAGTATCACCTCAAAAATCATAAATATACACTGCCTGGCCTAAAAAGAGACACAAACTGGATGCCAGGAAGAGACAAGCTTGGGAAAAATATTGCTGAAGGTGAATCAGAAGTGGCCGACTAAGAACCCTATTCACACCCTCAGGAGATGCGTAATTAAGGAACAATGGGTCTGCCATGATAGATCTCCCCACCTTGGACTAATCTCGTCATGAGTCAGCATTGTTTCCCCCTCACCCATTTACCTTAATTAGCCCTATTCACACAAACTGGTAGTTTTCCTGTCTGGTACTCAAAGGGTCATCAAGAATCATTACCATCCATAGTTCATCTCAGGTAAACTCATCAAGGTTTCTCCCAAATTATTGTTCATCCCCAGAACAGCTATCAAGTTATTGTTTTTGGACCGCACATGTCAGATTGCCCCAGGGAACATTTCCCCTATAACTGCCAGCACCCTGCACCATAGGAGTGTGTGTATATTCTCGACACCATACCTCACACCCCCACTTCAGTGTGGGCCCTCTCCTCCTCTTCTTCATGAAACGCTGGCCATTTTGCTGCCTCCATGGACCTCACTCTTCTAGATTGGTGAATATCACCTCTCCAAAATCTCTCTCTCTCCCTGCTTCTCCCTAATTTTCCTCTTAGCTGGTTTGTGTGTTTGAGTGTGTATGTATGTTTTGCTCTTTTATTCTTTTTCAATAAAAACCATTCCAGATGGACATCTGTCTGGTTTATTTTGAGAGTTCTCAGAGAAATCCCCGTAAACGTTGGTGGAGATCCCAGTTACCTGCCTCTTGCTCTGTCTCTATAAAAGCTAATTCCCCCAATTAAATTAGGAGCCTGCCTCTGTGGATAACACAGGTTGGCGACCTTTGCCTTGCTGCTATGTTTTCGCATCTTTTGAAGCTTCAGAACAGTCTTGTAAGGCAACCAAAGCTAGAGCCCATTGCAAAACTCCAGTCTGGGCTGAACTGACCTCACAGACTAGAACATATCCTTGCACGCTAATGACAGTCATTTATGTCAATATGCTTTGCAGGACTTGCATGTTAAAGCACACAAATGCCCAACCCGTACTTATAAATTAATGGCGTGCCAAATTTCAAATTCATGTTTGAACAGTGGAGACCTCCCTCCCGAGTAATTGCTGCGTTTGAGGGAACTAATTTAATTGTGTGGGGGTGGTTCCCCCCCCCTCAACCTCTTGTCATTTGAAACCGGGGGGGGGGAACTATTTTCTTTCCCCCCTCAAATATTGTGCAATAGATTTGCTCCGAGGCATAGATTCTGTTTGCTGAGTGTCAGGCGTACAGCGTGTACATTTAATGGGTGAATTGAATGGCCAGAATGGAGGGGAAATGATCTGAAATCTAACGAGGTCACAGTGATGAACGTGGCAATTTTCACTGAGAGCCCAGTGTGACAGAGTGGCAGACTACAGCGGCCTCCGTGTGAAAACCCCACCCACCTAGAGAGTTTCCAGTGCTGGGTTGAGAAATCCCTGGAAGTTTTGGGGGGTGGAGCTTGGAGATGGCAGGGGTTGGGGGCAATGTTCCCTCTAAGCTGTGGAGTCTTGTGAGCAAAACTTCTACTTTCTGAGCTCCTGGCATTAAAATTGTGAGCGAGCGATTTGGCTACTGCATATGTTAGTCTGCTCTGGAGCCCTCCCTTCCTGAGCTAAGACAAAAATGGGTGAGCCGGAGGCTAAAAAACTGTGAGCGAGCTCACACTAACTCAGCTTAGAGGGAACACTGGTTGGGGGGTCCATTCCAAGTTCTGCCCCACAGAGCCCACAAGCTGAGGTTACATAAACAACACTGACCTTGATGGACCAGTGGCCTGGTTCAATACAAGGCAGCTTGAAGTGTTCATGTGTATATGGCAATCAAAGCATGCTTGTTTGCGTTCAAATATACCCTGGGCCCAAACAAGTGTTGTAAGGGAGGGTTTCCAACTGACGGTTTCAGTGGCGTAGCCCCCGGTACTTGATTCTCTGCACGTCCCAAGAGCGTGGGATCCAAGGGAGCAATCGATTCCGTCATAGCTGTGCTATAGCGCCACCACTTCAGAAGGCCAGGGTTGGTATTGCAGTTTCCAGCCCGGAAGAGATCAGATGACACCGAGATCCAACAGATCACACCATCCACTCAAAGGGCCAGGTGTAAATCCAGGTCCTAATTTGCCCTAGTGGGCCATACTGAATCAGAAAGGAACGTGGACACAATCGTATAACTCAAATAATAGTCTTTCCCAGGCTGGGGACGACCAGGTGAGGAAACTTACAAGAACTGGAGAACCAGCATAGTAGAGTGGTATAGTAGGAAACCCTGGCCGTGATCCCGTCAGATCTCGGAAGCTGAGCAGGGTTGACCCTGGCTAGTATTTGGAAGGGCAATCCCCAAGGAATACCAGGGTTGTGACGCAGAGGCAGGCAATGGCAAACCATCTCTGAAACGTCTCTTACCTTAAAAAAACAAGTCTAGCTCG
Organism: Gekko japonicus; assembly: GCF_001447785.1. Lineage (NCBI taxonomy): Eukaryota > Metazoa > Chordata > Lepidosauria > Squamata > Gekkonidae > Gekko > Gekko japonicus. The sequence goes on from NW_015175444.1 coordinate 84,290, forward strand.
CCACCTAGTGGTGCATAACACTAAAGGAGCTTGAACTCCCGGCTGCCAGACAATCTTAGGATCTCCTGGCTATGCTACACACACTGCCATATGATAGTTAATTAATTAATTAGAGTGGTTAGAGCGTCAGAGAAGGATTTGGGAGTCCTGAATTTAGACCCCCCCACTCTGCCATGGAAGATCACAGGGTGGTCTTACCATGATCTCCACACATGAAGTTGCCTTCTACTCAATCAGACCTTTGGTCCATCAAGGTCAGTATTGTCTCCTCAGCAGCGGCTCTCCAGGGTCTCAGGCAGAGGTCTTTACCATCACCCACTGCCTGGTCCATCAAGGTCTGTGTTGTCTACTCAGACTGGGAGCTCTCCAGGGTCTCAGGCAGAGGTCTTTACCATCACCCACTGCCTGGTCCATCAAGGTCTGTGTTGTCTACTCAGACTGGGAGCTCTCCAGGGTCTCAGGCAGAGGTCTTTACCATCACCCACTGCCTGGTCCATCAAGGTCAGTATTGTCTCCTCAGCAGCGGCTCTCCAGGGTCTCAGGCAGAGGTCTTTACCATCACCCACTGCCTGGTCCATCAAGGTCAGTGTACCATCACCCACTGCCTGGTCCATCAAGGTCTGTGTTGTCTACTGCTCTCCAGGGTCTCAGGCAGAGGTCTTTACCATCACCCACTGCCTGGTCCATCAAGGTCAGTATTGTCTCCTCAGCAGCAGCTCTCCAGGGTCTCGGGCAGAGGTCTTTACCATCACCCACCCTCTAGTTACTTTAACTGCAAACACTGGGGGTTGAACCTGGGACCTTCTGCATGCCAAGCAGATGTTCCACCAACAAGCCGCAGCTCCTCCCCAAAGAAGGGGCCAATAGATCTCCTCCAGCACACTCTCATGTGTGGGGCTTTATATATTTCTTTAAAAGGTTTATGGGCCAACCCCTGCAACCAATCAAGAGAATCTATTGCAACCAAAACAATCAGGTGCCAGGCTACAGTACCAGGAGCAGGAAGAGTTATGGGGGGGGTTGTATTTGTTTTATATGTGCGTGTGCATGTGAGTGTGTGTGTGCACCCAGAAGTCATGGCGACCTCTGGTGACTGTTCCCCACTGGAGGCCAGGAGGATATTCAGAGAGGTGGCTAAATAAAGCCTGCCTCCGCCTCCCGACTGCTGGTATTCCAAGAAGGAGGAGTCTCAGAGCAGCTTACAGTCTCCTTCCCCTTCCCCTCCCCTCCCTGTGAGGTTGGTGGGGCTGAGAGAGCTCTTTCGAGGACTGCCCTTATGATTATTACATTACATTTCTATACCGCTCCTTCCCGGAGGCCCGGAGCAGTTTACACATATACATTTAATCGCCCAACTAGGGCCACATGCATATCAGGGGAGATAGATGCCTTAACAGGCACCTACGCAGCGTAGGTCTTTCTGTGGCGGGGTCTTGCTAGGACCAGGCGGTCGTGTCCTTCAGCGGAGGTCTTTTTCTGTCTCTTCGGCTTGGCTTCCTGGGATGGTCCTTTTATGGCGCGCGGCTGCACGATGAGGTCGCAACTGGTCTCTGTCCCGGAGGCTCCGACCGTGCTTACGTCACTGCGCCTCCACACCGCCTCCAATCGCCTCTCGAGTCGCCTGCCACCAATCCGTCACCATGTTTTCTCTACCGGCTCACCGCTCATCGATTCACCGCATCGTCCAGCCGCCGCCCTCCAATATTGGAGGTAGGGTAGGGTGCCCCCCACTCTTAAGGAGTGAGTACCCATTTGTCTAATTGCTGTTAAGGGCTTTCGAGCCGCTGGGTGGACGGGAGCTAGGATAAGGGCCGGGAGCTCACCCCGGCCGCAGTGGGACTCGAACAGCTATTAAGGCTGTTCGGAGATAGTTTTACTTGCAGGCATTTACTGCCTGCGCCACCGCTCCCTTGAGAGAACAGCTCTGAGAGAACATGTGACTGACCCAAAGTCACACCAGCAGCTGCTTGTGGAAGAGTGGGGGATCAAACCCGGTTCTCCCAGATTGGAGTCTGCGCTCCTGACCACTACACCAAACTGTAATCACAGTTTACAAATGACCTTCATTTAGCGGCAAACAAAAGAGTGAGCTATAAATTATAACAGTGGTGTTAATTGGGCAGCAATAAAAAAAACCCGGCCTGGCCTGGATAGCCCAGGCGGGCCCAATCTCATCAAATCTCAGAAGCTAAGCTGGGTCGCCCCTGGCTAGTATTTGGATGGGTGACCTCCAAGGAAAACCAGGAGCATGACGCAGAGCCAGGCAACAGCAAACCACTTCTGAATGTCTCTTGCCCTGAAAACTCTGTGGGGTCGCCATAAGTCAGTTGCAATTTCATGGAACTTTCCGCCACCAATAAAAAAAAAATCCAGGGAAGCAAACGAGGGGGGAAATCTAGATCTGCACATATAACATGCATCAAAGCAGTCTTGGAGAATGAAAAGACTTATCTAAAACTAACAAAGCACCCGAGGAGGGTAGACGAGAGGGAGTTTCATGAGACAGGGGCCACCATAGAGAAGGCCCCGTCTCTTTGAGCCCTATGGGGGGCGGGAGTTCAGAAGGTGGGGCTGGGGATTTTTGCTCTGCCCCATGTCTTTTGACCTGTGGTGTTTCACAGGGTTCGATCTTACCCCGCACGTTATTTAATATGTACGTGAAGCCGCTGGGAGAAGAAGAAGAAGAAGAAGAAGAAGAAGAAGAAGAAGAAGAAGAAGAAGAAGAAGAAGAAGAAGAAGAAGAAGAAGAAGAAGAAGAAGAAGAAGAAGAGATTGGATTTATACCCCCCCTTCACTTGGAGTCTCAGAGCAGCTTACAAACTCCTTTCTCTTCCCCTCCCCACAACAGACATCCTGTGAGGTGGGTGGGGCTGAGAGAACTCTGACACAAACTGCTCTTTTCAAGAACAGCTCTGACAGAACTATGGCTTGCCCAAGGTCATCCAGCAGGTGCAAGTGGAGGAGTGGTGAATCAAACCCGGTTCTCCCAGATTAGAGTCCGCACACTTAACCACGACACCAAACTGACTCTCTCCTGGTTATCGGGAGGTCCGGGCTGTGGTTTCACCAGTATGCGGATGACGCCCAGCTCTACCTTTCTTTTCCACCTAATTCCAAGGATGCTGTTGACGTTCTGAACTGGTGCTTGGAGTCAGTCAAGGGCTGGATGAGAATGAACGAGCTGAAACTTAATCTTCACAAGACAGAGGTTCTTTGGATTAGTCGAAAGGCAGACCAAGGACTTGAGATGTCCTCTGTCTTGGATGGAGTTATATTTATATATAGCTTGGGAGTGCAATAGAGTGCCTGAAGAACTATGGGTGGAGGTTCGTGACATTGTCCAGGAGACAGCAATCAGCAACATCCCAAAGAAAAAGAAATGCAAGAAAGCAAGGTGGCTGTCTGATGAGGCTTTACAAATCGCACAGGAAAGAAGGAAAGCGAAAGGCAGAGGTGAAAAGGAAAGATTGACCCAACTGAATGCAGATTTCCAGAGAACAGCAAGGAGAGATAAGGAGGGCTTCCTGAATGAATAATGCTAACTAATAGAGGAAAACAATAGAATGGGAAGGACTAGAGATCTCTTCAAGAAAATTGGAGAAATCAAGGGAACGTTCTGTGCAAAGCTGACCATGATAAAGGACAAAAACGGTAGGGACCTAACAGAAGCAAAGGAGATTAGGAAGAGATGGCAAGAATACACAGAAGAACTATACAAGAAGGAGCTCAATGTCCTTGACAGCCATGACAGTATGATTACTGACCTCGAACCAGACATCCTGGAGTGCGAAGTCAAATGGGCCTTAGAGAGCACTACTAACAACAAAGCTAGCAGAGATGATGGGATCCCAGCTGAGCTATTCAAAGTCTTAAAAGATGATGCTGTTAAAGCGCTGCACTCAATATGCCAGCAAATTTGGAAAACACAACAGTGGCCACAGGATTGGAAAAGGTCAGTGTTATGTATTAGGGCTGGAACATTCCTGGACTGGGTTCCAGAGCCTGGCTGAGCTTGGAGCTCTAGAACAATAGCCCACCAGGACTCTGGAGGTGGCCAATGAGAAACTAATGCTGTGTAAATAGCCTATCATTAGGAGTTGGGTGTGTTTGGGTGTGGGTTTTGCATGCTATTTAAACAGGGCTATTGCCCTGAGGTTTCAGTCTTGTTCCTGAAATCACTTAATAAAGTAGAGCTTTTCATTGCAATGCATCTTGAACCCAGTATTTAAAAGTCAGTTTACATTCCAATCCCAAAGAAGGGCAATGCCAAGGAATGTTCAAACTATCGCACAATTGCACTCATTTCACATGCTAACAAGGTCATGCTAAAGATCCTATAAGCTAGGCTTCAGCAGTACGTGGATAGAGAACTGCCAGAAGTTCAAGCTGGGTTTCGGAGAGGTAGAGGAACTAGAGATCAAATTGCCAACATTTGCTGGATTATGGAGAAAGCAAGAGAGTACCAGAAAAACATCTACTTCTGCTTCATTGACTACGCTAAAGCCTTTGACTGTGTGGATCACAACAAACTATGGCAGGTCCTTAAAGAGATGGGAGTACCAGACCACCTCACAAGTCTCCTGTGAAACCCATATAAGGGTCAAGAAGCAACAGTTAGAACCAAATAGAAGGGGAAGTCGTGGAAGTGGTGACAGACTTCACGTTCCTGGGATCCCAGATCACCGCAGACTGTGACTGCAGCCATGAAATTAAAAGACGCCTGCTCCTTGGGAGGAAAGCGATGGCGAACCTAAACAGCATGATAAAAAGTAGAGACATCACCCTGCCAACAAAAGTCCGCATGGTCAAAGCAATGGTATTCCCAGTAGTAATGTATGGCTGCGAAAGTTAGACTATAAGGAAGGCCAAGCGCCGAAGAATAGATTCTTTTGAACTATGGTGCTGGAGAAGACTCTTGAGAGTCCCTTGGACTGCAAGGAGATCAAATCAGTCAATCCTAAAGGAAATCAACCCCGACTGTTCCCTGGAAGGCCAGTTCCTGAAGCTGAAGCTCAAAGACTTTGGCCACCCAATGAGAAGGGAGCACTCACTGGAGAAGAAGACCCTGGTGCTGGGAAAGATTGAAGGTCAAAGAAGATGGGGAGGGCAAAGGACGAGATGGTTAGACAGTGTTATCAAGGCAACAAACATGAAATTAAGCAAACTCCGGAGCATGACGGAAGACGGGAGGGCCTGGCGTGATGTGGCCGATGGGGTCGCGAAGAGTCGGACTCGACTGTGCGACTGAACAACAAGTGGGAGTGCTATTTGACACAATGTTCACCTTAGAAAGCCTTTGCTTTTCTCTCCCCACAACGGACACCCTGTGAGGTAGGTGGGGCTGAGAGAGCTCTTTCGAGGACTGCCCTTGAGAGAACAGCTCTGAGAGAATTTGTGACTGACCCAAGGTCACACCCGCAGCTGCATGTGGAGGAGTGGGGAATCAAGCCCAGTTCTCTCAGATTTGAGTCTGCGCACTTAACCACTACACCAAACTGGGCCTCCGAGCATGGTCTTCTCTGAGGCAAGTTGCTTTCCATGAACACCATCAGAGGAAGATGTCTTGTACCAAGTGGAGGGTGCCATTAGCTCGGGTTACCAACCTCCTGGTGGCAGCGCCTGGACATCTCCTGGGACTACCACTGACCTCCAAGCCACGGAGAGAATGGCCACTTGGGAAGGTGGACCCTGTGGCCTTATACTCTACTGAAGCCCCTCCCCTCCCCTCCTCAGGCTCCGCCCCTCCCCCAAATCTCCAGGTGTTTCCGAACCCAGAGCTGGCAAACCCAGAGGAAGGCTTCCTGTGCCCGGTGGAAGTTGCCACCATCAGCCAACACAAGCGGTAAGTTTTCAAGCCAACAATTCTTTTAGCCATTCGGATTTCTCAGACTGTGGGTTTCTTGCCGGATGTGGGAGGAGCTTAATTATTCAAACCCTTCCTTAACGAGAGCGACATCCGAACACCAAGTTTTCGTGCCTCTCTAATAACGATGATGTCTCGGAAGACATGCCCTCCCAGTTTTTAGCTTTCTGGGAGCAAACGTGTAAAGCCGTCTTTAACGGGGGTCAGGCTTTTGATGCCTCTCGCCCAGAGCATTCGGGTTGGCAGGAGTTCTTCCAGCTGTCACCATGAGTTTTCAAGGGTTCAATCTCTGGAATTTTGGTTCAAAAAGACCAGATATGAAAGACCTCTGAGGCTCTGGAGAGCCTCTGCCGGTCTTAGATGATACTGACCTTTTCTTTTCTTTTTTTTAAAACCCCGGAGGGATATTTTTTTATTTTTGCAAATACTACAAAAACTACAAAGAAATATTAGGGAAGGGACTACAACTAAGGATAAAGGAAAGCAAACCACACTAAACTAAAACCCCAAGAGGAGGAGATCTTTTCACTGTTAGTAAAAATGTTAGTACCATAAGTGTTAATGTCACAATATACTTGTAGAGTTCTTGCTTATAACAATTCACTATTTATATGTTATTTTGTTAGTTGTTATGAGAGAAATCTCTGATCATCTTATTCTTCGCTTCAAAAGGCCATTTTCCAAGCCCTTTTGCCTTTACTTTGGCTTTCTGTCTCTGAAATTGTATACCACTCTGGCAGGTCCTGCACCCTTTTCTGCCGCAAAGTCCTCTTCCGTTCCAGAGGTAGCAGAGTCACTAGACTTCGTTTCTTCCTCTTTGGACTCTTCATCTGTCCCCAGCTGACGTCTCAAAAATTCTTTTGCTTTAAAAGTGGAGTCTATCTTTTCTCTTCTATCATTGATCTTAAAGATGACACCCTCCTGACCACTATTTCTCCAGGTAGGCTATTTTTTTTAATGTAATTGGAGTATGCCCTACAGGCTGACTCCATTTCGTTTACAAGTTACAATACTGACCTTGATGGCCCACCGGTCTAATTCAGCGTAAGATGGCTTTATTGGGATCTTTGGTTAATATAGCAGCGTTTTGAACAGTTACAGAAGTGTGATACCGAGTGCAGTAAATAAATCTCCCAAGAAGTCTATTACATTTATTCAGGTAGATCCAGTTCACATTCAGGTTGCAGGAAGAAGAGGAGGAGGAGGAGGAGGAGGAGGAGGAGGAAGAGGAGGAGGAGGAGGAGACTGGATTTATACCCCACCCTTCACTCGGAGTCTCAGAGCCGCTTACAGTCTCCTTTCCCTTCCTCGCCCCACAACAGACACCTTGTGAGGTCGGTGGGGCTGAGAAAGCTCTTTGAGAACTGCTCTTGAGAGAACAGCTCTGAGAGAACCGTGGCTCGCCCGAAGTCACCCAGCAGCTGCATGTGGAAGAGTGGGGAGTCCAAACCCGTCCTCCCAGATTAGAGTTTGCGCTCCTAACCACTACACCAAACCACTGCACCAAAGAAGATGAAGAGTTGGTTTTATACCCCACTCTTCACTACCCGAAGGAGTCTCAGAGTGGCTTATTTATTTATTCCATTTATACCCAGTCGCCTTCCCTTCCTCTCCCCACAACAGACACCCTGTGAGGTAGGTAGGGGTGAGAGAGTTCTGAGAGAGCTGTAACTGATCCAAGGTCACCCAGTTGGTTTCATGTGGGGAATCAAACCCAGTTCCCCAGAGTATAACCACTACACCAAGCTGGCTTAATCTGAAGAGTCCTTTCCCTATCACAAATGGCCAGCTTGTCTGGCATCATGTGTGTGGGAGTACGAGGGCACTGTCTTTACAGGAGAGACCGGCAGAGACATTTGTCTCCATGGAAGGCCATGTGGACAGAGTGAGAGGACAAAGGGGGAGAGAGAGGAAGTACCAGAGGACAACACCCACAGTAAGACGAAGAGAGGCATTCCATTCAAGGAGATAACACCTATATATCCTTAGAGTGATGTAGCAAAGCCCCCTCCCAATGTCCAGGCACGTGGAGTCGCTCACTCCAACAAGCTTCACATGTTCAATCTGCGCCTCCGTTCTCCAGAGATGTCCATGTATCTCTAGCACGTCTACCACTGACTCTTTGTCCCTCCGCCTGAACAGTGCTCTCGGTTATCCAAAGCGTTTGGTTGATTTGAATGTTTTGGGTATCCCTCCGGTCATTCAGATAAATGTAATTGCATAAATAAGATTATCGTGCTGCTAAGGATGAAAAAAAAATGGGAACAGGGTGTTAGAATGCATTATGAATGGGGAGCGGACTAATTCAGAGGGATTATAATGCTATTATACAAATCAATGGCCTGCCCTTATCCAGAAGACTTTGTAACGTTCTGGGCAGCTCATCAGAAATGCTCTTAATAAAGTGGATTGCTGGAGGAGGAGGGGGGCTGAACGAAGGGAAGGCGGTCAAACTGGCTGAAGGGCTGGTGAAGATTGGAGGCAGTCAAATGTGTTGATCTTGGGGGGGAAAGGTAGGTCTCTCAATAAACATATGTTTTGAAATTAGCATAAAATGATATTAAGGAGGGTTGCAGTATAGGCAAGACATACGGGATTTAGATGGTTGGAGTGAGCGACTCAGCATGGCTAAACATTGGGGGGCACGACATGTACATTTCCCTGGAAGCTACCCTCTGACGTTCCTCTCTCCCTTTATCCCCTCCCTCTTCTCACATGGCCTTCCACACAGACACAGTTTGGTGTAGTGGCCAAATTTGCTTAATGTAACAGCCACACAGAATAAACATCAGATGTCTGAGAGCCGCAAGGCATGAACAAATATCCCACACACGTTTTTATTGGGAAAATATGCAAACTTGCTTTTTATTAACATTAAATTAGACTGCGAAAGAGGTGCAGTTTGGCCACCCCCCCGGTGTAGTGCTTAAGAGCACAGACTCTAATCTGGGAGGAATGGGTCTGATTCCCCACTTCTCCACATGCAGCTGCTGGTGCGACATTGGGTCAGTCACAAGTTCTCTCAGAGCTGTTCTCTCAAAGGCAGTTATCGGGAGACCTCTCTCGGCCCCACCTCCCTCACTGGGTGTCTGTTGTGGGGAGAGGAAGGGAAAGGAGTTTGTGAGTCGCTCTGAGACTCCTTTGGGTAGTGAAGGGCGGGGTATAAATCCAATCTCTTCTTCTTCTTTTACCTCACAGGGGTGTCTGTTGTGGGGAGGGGAAGGAAAAGGAGTTTGTGAGCTACTCTGAGACTCCTTTGGGTAGTGAAGGGCAGGGTATAAATCCAATCTCTTCTTCTTCTCTTCTCTTCTTCTTTTCCACAGGTTTCTTGGGTAGATACAGTGCCCTCACACTCCACACACATGATGCCGGACAAGCTGGCCTCTGTGACAGAGAGTTTACTCTTTAGATTGGGATTCTCTCTCTTCTTTTGACCACAACCTGAATGTGAACTGGATTTACTTGAATAAATGTAAGTTTACCTTCTTTGTCATATGCTTCTTGGGAGATTTATTTACTGGGCTGTGTATCATGTTTCTATGACTGGACAAACTCTGCTATATTAACCAAATATCCAGATATACCCGAAGGAATCTCAGACCGGCTTACAATATCCTTTCCCTTCCCCTCCCCACAACGGACACTCTGTGAGCAGTGTTCCCTCTAAGCTGACTTAGTGTGAGCTAGCTCACAGTCTCGTAGCCTCCAGCTCACACGTTTTTGTCTTAGCTCAGGAAGGAGGGCTCCAGAGCAACCTAATTTATGCAGCAGCCAAATTGCTCGCTTACAACTGTAATGCCGGTAGCTCACAAGGTAGAATTTTTGCTCACGAGACTCCATGGCTTAGAGGGAACATTGCCTGTGAGGTGGGTGGGGCTGGGAGAGCTCTTTCGAGGACTGCCCTTGAGAGAACAGCTCTGAGAGAACTTGTGACTGACCCAAGGTCACACCCGCAGCTGCATGTGGAGGAGTGGGGAATCAAGCCTAGTTCTCTCAGATTTGAGTCTGCGCACTTAACCGCTACACCAAACTGGCTCTCAGGGGTGGTTAGCACACGAACACAGTTCGAGTCCAGTGGCACCTGTAAGACCAACAAAGTTTAATTCTGGGTGTAAGCTTGCAGGTGCTTGCACATTTCAGATACAAGCAACACACATTAACAAAATATCCCAGTATAGATGAGGTGTAGCAGGGCTTAGATGAGGTGAAACTGGGCTGTGACAAAGAAGAAGAAGAAGAAGAGGAGGTGGAGGTGGAGGTGGAGGAGGTGGTGGAGGAGGAGGAGATTGGATTTATACCCCGCCCTTCACTTGGAGTCTCAGGGTGCATTCAGACGGGGGCTTTACATCGGTATAGGTGCCAGTTGCAATCGTTGTACTCACTGGCGTTCAGACGGGGAACATCTGCCTCCTGTCCCTAACCGGTATAAAGCCCTTTACACCGTTGCACTCTGCCACTAGGTCCCAAGTGGTGGTATCCTCAGTGCAACGGTGGCTTCCGATGTACACCGGCGTCTGATCGCTCTCCAGCGGTGCCTAGCCATTTCCGTCGGAAGCCTGAGGCTTCCATTCCCCCCCCCCCCCCCCCTTTTTTTAACACCCTCCCTTCGCCCTGAGTGTTTGTTGTTGGTGGGTTTTTTTTAAAGCCCTTACTTTACCTATCTGGGGGAGTCCGGGACTTAAGGGAGGCCTTACGTTTAAAGTTTAAATGTAATGGGGGGGTGTTTGAGCATGCGCAAAGATCGCCATTCTGTGAATGGCTACCTATGCGCATGCTCAAGCTGTGTTTTAAAAAAAAAAAACTCGCCGACACCCGCAGCGTGTGAGCGGGCGTACACCGAAAAGAACCGCAAAATGGAGGCAAGTGTGATCGCGTTTATGCCGGCATAAACTGCACCGGTTCCAACCAGTGCAGTTTATGCTGGCAGAAAGCCCCCGTCTGAACGCACCCTCAGAGTGGCTTACAAACTCCTTTCCCTTCCCCTCCCCACAACAGGCACCCTGTGAGTAGCTGGGGCTGAGAGAGCTCTTTGAGAACTGCTCTCTCAAGGACAGCTGTGCCAGAACTATGGCTTGCCCAAGGTCATCCAGCAGCTGCAAGTGGAGGAGTGGGGAATCAAACCCGGTTCTCCCAGATTAGAGTCCGTGCCCTTAACCACGACACCGAACTAGCTTCCCCACTACACCAAGAACATATAGGGATGCTAGCCTCCAGGTGGGGTGGGGGATCCCCCAATTTAGTGAGCTCCTGCCCACCGCCACCGGCCAGCCAGCCAGTGGGGGGAGCTCCACCCCCCTAATCCCCACCCCCAAACCTTTAAATGCTTTGACCAAGAAGCGGGGGAGGGCACTCATGAACTCATAGCAGCGAATTTGCCACTTGGAGTACAGGTGCGGGGGGGGGGGAGCTGATCCCCAACAGGACGTCCCTTTTGTCTTATGTCATCACAATGAGGACGTCCCCACCCTCTCCAGAATTGTCCCCCAAAGTCCCCCATGGGGAACTGAGAAGGACCTGACAACCCTAAGAACATAGTAGCTGAGGAATCCATTCCCATTTGCTCACTGGAAGAGTGCGGAGAGATATCCCGTCTACTGGCACGTGCTGATGTACCCTGCGCATTTTTATTCTGCCAGGTAGGCTGCCATCTGCACAGGCTTCCCAGGTGAGCCGAGGCCCTCTGGTGTCTCAAGGAACATCCAATGACCCCTTCGACTGAGTGTCACCCTTTGGTGTTCCCTTTGAGAAGAGTGGATTCCACCATCCACTCTTTTTGTTGTTGTTCAGTCGCACAGTCGAGTCCAACTCTTCGCGACCCCCTGGACCACATCACACCAGGCCTACTGTCTTCCACTGTCCTCGGGAGTTTGCTCAATTTCATGTTCGTTGCATCTATGACACTGTCTAACCATCTCACCCTTTGCCGTCCCCGTCTTCTTTGACCTTCAATCTTTCCCAGCATCAGGGTCTTCTCCAGTGAGGGCTCCCTTCTCATTTGGTGGCCAAAGTATTTGAGCTTCAGTTTCATTATCTGGCCTTCCAGGGAACAGTCAGGGTTGATTTCTTTTAGGATTGACTGATTTGATCTTCTTGCAGTCCAAGGGACTCTCAAGAGTCTTCTCCAGCACCATAGTTCAAAAGCATCTATTCTTCGGCGTTCGGCCTTCCTTATAGTCCAACTCTCGCAGCCATACATGACTACTGGGAATACCATTGCTTTGACCATGCGGACTTTTGTTGGCAGGGTGATGTCTCTACTTTTTATTATGCTGTCTAGGTTGGCCATAGCTTTCCTCCCAAGGAGCAGGCATCTTTTAATTTCACAGCATACGCAATGAGGTTGGCAGAGTCAGCTCAGTGACGAGGCAGTCAGCAAAAGAATAAAGTTCGAGTCCAGCGGCCACTTTAAGACAACAAGGTTCAATTCTGGATAGAAGCTTTCATGGGCATGCACACTTCTTCACAGGGGTCATTTCATAGAAAAAGAGGTGCAGGACCTCATTAGAATAACCATTAACATTACTTATTTGCATATGCCACACCCCCTGACATCACCGGACGTGTGTCAGAAGGCAACACCCACCGCTCAGGCTCCACTGGACTGTTTTGGATTGCTAGCTATTGGGGGGGGGGGGGGGGAACGGCGGATCTGGTCC